>NC_069124.1:54631887-54827989 GCF_026914265.1 Mya arenaria
CCAGTTGTCTATCTGGATGTATTAAAGGATCACCCATGGCGGGCAGGCTATGACGGGCTGGCCATGGCAGCCTGGTTATGGGCCGCTGACCGATGATGTTCACAAAGTTGTCTGCTCTCTTACTGGAGCAGTTCTATTCCAATCTTTACCAAACTTGGTTACAATGTTTATGGGCAGAAAATCTCGAACATATTTCATATCCAGTATGATTACAGTCGTTAAATGATCAAAGTTGGACCGAATCAACCTGCAACTACAGCAAAGCAAGCCATTGTGTATGTGCATAAGATCTCATATAAGTTTTATAGAACTGCCTTTAAGTCATCTTTAATTGTTTGCAATTTATTGATGGCTCATGTGACTGGCATAAATGCTCCACCTAGCAAGATAAGGTTTAAAATAATCTGCTGCTCTGTTGTTAAAAAAATTGAAAGGACAACAACAGTATATAAATGTTGCCTTCCTTCAGGGGATGGTACCTCTTTTCAACCCGAGGGAATATTGTTGAATGAGGCTTAAGCTGGTCAATAGTGTTCCCTCAAGTTTACATGATGCCCCATCCCCGAGAAGGAAGCCCATATTCTTTTTATCATACCGAACAATATTAAAGGAGTGTGGTATTATATTATGTGTCATTGTTTCTTTTTTCTTTCTTTTTTTCTTTGTGAACTTGAACTGGGAATATGAGTGTCAGACAAAATCATGGTGTGGTTAACATTTAATTTTACAAAAAATAATATTTAGAAGGAAGATATTTGGAACTTAACATCATGTTCAGATTGATTTAGTATGCAAAATAACAATTTTTTTGATAAAATAAAAATTGTTGTCAGTCCAATAAACTACATGTAGTCTGTGGAATAATTGATTTATAATAACTTAAGAGTCTGGCATTTTAGAGTCAAATGGTATTTCATTAATTTGCTACACATTTCAACTTATTTAGCAATATTTAAGTGCATTATCATCAAGGGCATTCACTGTTATGTTGATGTATGTTTCCTAGGTTATCAGTCAATAGCAGATAGTGTCCTAAATTATCTTTATTGGCTGAATATGTCATAACTCGGCCATCATAACCATACTCCAAACTAAACTTGCCAAATTAAAATATTTGCTTGTTCATCATTGCTATTTTTGGTATTCACTTATTGCTGTAGCATCATCTGCTGGTTCACTGGAGATTATATTCATTTATTAATGTTGTGGTTGATAAATCCAAACACTGTAGTCATGCACTAAATATCATATTCATATTATTAATGTTGTGGTTGATACATGGGGTCACTGTAGTCATATCCATATTATTATTTTTTTGGTTGATTTATGGAAACAAGGTTATCATGCACTAAATATCATATTCGTCTTATTAATGTTGTGGTTGATATATGGAAACACAGGTAGTGATTTCAAAATGTCTATCACTTGTATATCCAATGTATAAACTAGCCTGTGATACCAATTAATTACAGTCGAAACTTGTTAGCTTGATATTCTAGGGACCGGCCAAAATACTTCGAGCCTCGAGAATATCGAGCCAAGCGGGATTGCTTACAGAATGTGATTTTGTATTTGATACGTTACAAAAAGTCTTGTTTACCTCGTTTGTTATTTGCTACGCTATCTTCGCAAGAGTATTTATTGCACATAATTACCGTACACACATATTAAAAATAAAAAACAATTTTATACAGTGAGTAACACATAAACATAGCTCATAAGACATTAACTCAGCACTGAAAACATAGATATCACATGAATAAAACATTAAGCACATCTTACTGTTAAAATATTTTAGCACTAAAATAAAATGCATGTAACATGTTACACAGCATTACAAAAATGAGGTGATGCATTTTTGGGCTGATTTGTTGAAGTATTGGCTTGTCGTTTATTGGTCTAGGTAATCCAGGTGGCTCTGTAGATCTTCTGTATTTTCTCTTTCTTCAAGGAAGTTTCGCAGTGTGTTTTTATGTGAAAGTAGCCTTATCAAAATGCATTTAAATTTATACATGGATAACAATTAGAGACAGAACTTAAAGTGATGGCATGTTTGCTCAAACTGTTAAACCATTTAAATTTGATAATAATTATAATACCAATTAAGCAAGTTTAATTGATTAGCGGCTTGTGCTAAATGAAGCCAAGCAAACAAATTAAGATGTGAAATTCTTACCTGAACCTGCGAAAATGACATCAACCCAAGCAAACAAAACAATGTGTTAAATTCTTTCTTGGGACCGCAAAAATGACATAGAGCGTGGAGATATATCAACCCTCAAGATATCAAGCCATCTGTGATTCTTATATGAGCAAAGAGTAAAAAAAGTTCTTTCATTCAATCGAGCCAATGAGGATATTGAGCCACGAGATATTGAGCCAATGAGTTTTGACTGTAATCATAATATCATAATGATTGTTGCCAGGATATAAATAAAGATATAAATTTATGTATTATTATTATTATGTATGCTAATTAAGTGGTAAAGGCAATTTGCATTTGGCCAACAGCTGGATAATTATTCAGGGAAATATTGGTACAATGGAAGAACTGGTGTACATGTAGGAAACAATCTTCTCCCACCTCAGATATGTAGATTTAAAAATTTGGCCATCTTGACCTCGGGCAAAGATAAACCAAGTACCCATTTGGAACTCCCTTTTTATTGTCATCACACAATTACCTCCCTTGTTGAAGACTGTTGTCTGTAGCATTATGGAAACCTTGTCTTGTGGCAATATTTAAAATCCAAATTCTAATTTCTCACTTCAAATTGCACCATAAAAAGATTTTCACGCTGCATTCAAAAAATAATGCTGCACTCTCCTCAGAACTATTTAAAAAACGATTTTACCATTAACATATGGTAATCTAAAGCATTACACACAAAATAGTTTCAGCGAAAAAATACATTTTACCTTTGTTTTGTTTAACTGAGGTGGGGGGGAAAAGCATCTACTATAGCCACTCGTGTAAGATAGGTTCATCCAAACCCTCGCACAGGGTGTTCTATGGAAACTCGGTAAACCTTGTTTCCGCTCGGGTTGAGATGAACTTAATCTTTCATTCTCGGCCATGGAAGATACTTATAGTCCTGTTTTTACATACCTTTTTTAAGTCTGTATAAGAATGGATTGCTAGAGTAAAAACTAAGATTCTCGAGTCTTCAATGGAATAAAGATAGTTAAGCTGTCATGCTGAGTAACATAAGATCTACCGGTTGTGATATATTTTGTTCATTTTAAATCAAATCTGTGATGGCGATTCTAGAAAAACTGAGTATTCTGAAAGTGGTATATTTTAGTGATCTGGTTTGTTTATTAATGTGCTGGTTGAATGATTGTTAAGTCATAAAGTTATTTTGAGATTATCAATTGAAACAATATTCTAGTATGTAAATGTATTCAGAAAGTCTCTGTCCTATCATTTTCAGTAGATTTGATGTAGATGCAGAAAAAGGAATGTTTTTTGGTAAAAGTTGTTTAATTTGCGCAGTGGTTAGTGCACTCGCTTCTAACCAAGGCATTCTGGGTTTGATTCTCGGTCTGGTCTTCTGTGAGTTTTGTTGGTGCTCACAAAGCCAGACAAGTTGTTTCGTCCAACAAAAACAAGACCAGACTCTCCTGGCCCCAATTTCTTGAGACTTCTTAGTCTTAACAGGCTTAGTAGCTTAATTATTTCAATTAGCCAAAATACATACTTTAATTAAAGTTTGATAAATGAAAAATTATTAATTGTGATTATCATAAAGGTAATTTCTATCTTAAGTATTAAAACTCTCAAAGAAGTAAATATAATGAAAATTATTGAAAAACAGAAATAGTGAGCTTTAAGCTTAAACCTGTTATAAGGGACTTAAGAAGTTTCAAGAAATTGGGGCCAGCAATATTGTGTCAACAAGAGTGACTTAGCAAAGAATATAACTGACCCTTAACAATTATTTTAAACAAATGAAGTTTAAATTAATTCACTCTGTTTTGATTTGAAACTTGCAATTTTTTGAAATGTTATGGCGTGCATGTATTGATCGTGTACTGTTTGAGGTACCTGTGTAGATTTCAACAATGCTGCTGTTGTTTTATACATATATTTTTTGTAATGTTTTATTGAAACATGGATATATTATAATACATGTAAATTTTGTGTATTTTCCCAATTGCTGGTGTTTTTATCATTTTCAATGTTAGATTGAAATAATTTTACCAAAATTATGATAAAACTAACAGTATTTCATATCATATGATTAAAGCATTATTTGAAGATTCTCATCCAACTTGTTATGTACATTGTATTGATTTAGATTTGTATTTGTAGTTATGATTTATTATGAAACTGAGACATTTAATTATATATTATGTTTTTAAATAGGATACCTTTTTGGAAAGATCTACAACATACAGGTGGTTCTGGACCTTCTACATGATTGTATGATAAATGTATTCCACATCTTGACTCTGTTTTCATACATGTAAATAAAATGAACATTGAGAGCTTTTATTTATCATTTTTTCATAAATATATACAAATTTAAAATTATTTCAATCAGCTTTCAACATAGTTTATATTGTTTACTACTACTCAGCACATATCTTTCTATAATCATTTTAGGCCAGACAAAGAAATCACATGATTCTCATCCCTGTCTGCCATGCTTGCTTCAACATTATTAGGGTAGGTCTTCCACATATCAAGTGTATTTTTATACGTTATGAAAACAAACTCTAATTTTAGGTTTCACTCTGTTTCAAAGGCATTTAATTGTGTTGAAGTAAACATCTCAAAGCTATCAAAGGGAATTGATAAGTCCTTAAAATTTTTGCCAAAGATGTTCAAAACATTTTTTTTAATTCCTCTCATTAATATCTTTAATTTAAAAACTATTATGTCATCCTGTGATAAATATTTTTTTGCCCCAAACATTGGGCATATTCAAATCACACCGTCCGCCTGTCCCGGCATCAGTTTTTCCGATTTTCTGTTTGTTACAGGAGTGATTGATTCATATACAAAAAGGTGATGTGTTGAGTGCCAGATCCACAACCTTACATTTAGTTCAAGGACACACTAAAGTCTTTGAGGTCAATCATTATGGAATGCTGCATATATGCACAGAGTATAGTTGGTTGTGTCCAGCTGTAACTTGGTCATACACCGAGGGATTATAAAATTACTTGGCACATAATTTGTTTAGTACATAAAGGAAATGTGTCACGTCAATATGTGTCCCTAACTCTGAGGTCTAAATCACGATTATAAGTTAATCATTATGGGTTGATGCATATATGCTCAAAGATAGAAAGCGTTTGTTTCTAGGCTGTTATATCATCATACAAAGGTTATGCCCTGAAGTCCATCTACTCGCTGTTACTTTGTCATGCATAGAGGGATTTTACAATACCTTGCTATAGGTTAGAATGATAATTAAAGATGATGTGTACACAACTCGCATCCCTACGTCAACGGTCAAGGTCAAAACTACCTACATCAAAGGTCAAGGTCACAACTACCTACATCAAAGGTCAGGGTAACAACTTGCATGTTCTAGATTTCCTTAAATGCCTTTCAGTAATTTTACAAAAACCATTTTGTATGTGTCACATGGAAGACCGAGCTCCTTACCGCTTGCTTCATCACTCCCTACACTGGATGTCAACCATCATGGGGTCTGGCAAATGCTTACAGTTTATGTAAGCACCCTTCCTGAATGTATCCATATTATTATAGTTGCATAATCCATTGAACTTCGAGGGCATTCATCACTTAACTGTGTCAGCTCTTGTTTCTAATAGCTCTTCTTAAATTCAACATGTACTCAGATTGAAAGATCCTAAATTGTTCCGGAAAACCGGTGTTTAATCTTGCCTTGTATAATCCAAAGATGTCTAATGGTGTATAATCTTGTTTTTGTATATATATATATCGGGATTTGTTTACCCGGTAATATGAAAAATATGTGTATTTGTAAAAGTAGTGCTTATGTATTAGTTTGGAATTGATTCTCGATTTGTTCTTTTACATTACCAGGATGGAGAAGAATTTTTGTCTTCTGTTAATATTGTAGGTAAAATAAAATGTGCACAATCTTTAAGAATTAGTCCTTATTCATATGCAATCATCTATAGAATGTCACGTGTGTATGGATAGCTTCATTAACAATCATGTAGTTTAAAGTGGTGTATTGTTTGCAATCCTGAAGTACCGACATAATCATCGCCATCATCACCACCATTCAGACATGTTCAACCCCCATAAAGATTCCATAGTAATAATTTGTGTCTCATCTGTAACTTTGTTACTTTCAATCATACTTTCATCAAACATCAGGGACTTGTGGAGCAGCATTAGTATGTGATGCGTAAAGCATTTAAAGGGACTAGAAACCAGATGATACATTTGGGAGAAGTAAAGGAAATTGTCAAAAGCTTACAGGGGCTGTCTATCATGTAATTCCCAGTTAATTTAAAAAAGCGTCAGTATATGTATCTGTACCAATCACATGACTTTCAAATGCTAAATGTACACACTTTAAAATGAGAAATCATTACATGCTAATTTTAAACGGGTTAACTCAGCTGAGACAGTGACAAAATATTATTTTAATCATGTAAAATTATGAATGATCACCCTCGTACTAGCTCATATTGACAATTCTAGGCTTGTCTTGTGGAAATAATGTTATTGCCAATAGGGACCATCTGAATTGTCGAAAACTGACAAACTTGGCATCGATGTGTACAATGCATTAAAACTTACTAACTGAAGTACCACATAGTTTACAATTTATTTAAGTTTAGCAGTTATTTCGTATTTTTCCATTAAAAAAGATTACTGGGTATGTCTACCAGGTTAAATTCATTCCTTATGCGTGATTGGCTAGCCGGTGTTATCACGTGATATTACCGAGGTAGGTGTATAGCTTAATTATGTCACCCAATTAGAGTAAGCCGTCCTAGCACAGTGGATTATGAAGCTGGACTGCTATTTTGGCGACACGGGTTCGAACCCGGTCTCCGACACATTTTTTTTTTACATTTTGGTACTCTTTTTTTTACAATGATGGTATCAATGCGTAACACATCCTATTAGATAATTGTCCTGAGATTTGTTACAGAAAAAATTTTTTTTTTGGTGCCAATCTGGTGTACAGTCCCTTTAAAGGTCAATGGAATCTGTAAGGTATTCCGTAGAAATAATAGTATTTCCCAGATCACTTTGTCACTATTAATTAGATTCAATCATACAACACAGAATTGTAGCGCAGCATGGGAAGGTCTATCGTGCATGGCATTCCATCTCCAACATCAAAGGTCAAGGTCACACTTCGATCTTAATGTTGCCCCAAAAAACTGCATAGCAATATTTCATTATTCAGCTATAGCTTAGTAACTATATCAAAATGTTTATCATACAAATGGCTATCCGTCAAGGGAAGGTCAAGTCAAGGGCATTTGTTAGGTTCCTGTGACAACTCTGGTTTAAGCAGGAGTTGTGGGCCTTGCAACAGATTTGTATTGTCACTAATAACACGTGTACTAAGTTTCAAATGAATATCTTGAAAACAAATGAGTTATGACCAAAGGTCAAAGATTTTGCAAGCTAACAACCCCAAGGCTACCACAAAAACATCCTTCAAAGTAAAGACTAGTAAAAAAATAATATACAATTATTGACTAGTGAGCCACTGAATATGATCTAATGTTCAGATAGCTGTGCCCGATGGTAAATATGACTTTCTGCCAGTGAATATCAGATTGTTTTCACTCCACAAGTATATTTTTATATGACAATATATTTTTAAAATGCCAACTCTTACAGCTTTGTTTTATCCCATTTGCTTAAATTATGTTGATTCCGGAAATGTTAATAGACTGGTTCCGGTTTAAAATTGAGAACAAACAAGGTGGTAATAGAAAAACAATCCGAACCAAACCAGAGTTTTCTTGAATTGATTGATTCCTTTTTTTTTCACCAACCAATAAAAATATGAAGAGAACAACCAAGATTGAGAAAAAAAAAAAAAAAAAAAAAAAAAATTGCATTAATAAATTTAATAACAATCTTTATTTAGATCAAGACTATTAGTAAAACCCGAGTGAATATGATATATATTCTGCTTCATCGATGGCAATCCGAACCAATTAGAGTTTGCCTATTTATAAGTCATATAATAACAAATGTATTCAATGTCAACTATGAACGTTTATTATTCAACAGGATTGACTGTCAGAACCAATCACAAACTGTGTATTTATAAGTCGTATAAAAACAAAGTATAATTCCATGTCAACTATATAAACGTTGATCATTCAACAGGATTGACTTTCAGAACCAATCACAGACTGTTTATTTATAAGTCATATAAAAACAAAGAGTATAATTCCATGTCAACTATATAAACGTTGATCATTCAACAGGATTGACTTTCAGAACCAATCACAGACTGTTTATTCATAAGTCATATAAAAACAAAGAGTATAATTCCATGTCAACTATATAAACGTTGATCATTCAACAGGATTGACTTTCAGAACCAATCACAGACTGTCTATTTATAAGTCATATAAAAACAAAGAGTATTCCATGTCAACTATGAACGTTTATTATTCAACAGGATGGACTGTCAGAACCAATCACAGACTTTCTATATATAAGTCATATAAAAACAAAGAGTATTCCATGTCAGCTATGAACGTTTATTATTCAACAGGATGGACTGTCAGAACCAATCACAGACTTTCTATTTATAAGTCATATAAAAACAAAGAGTATTCCATGTCAACTATGAACGTTTATTATTCAACAGGATGGACTGTCAGAACCAATTACAGACTTTCTATTTATAAGTCATATAAAAACAAAGAGTATTCCATGTCAACTATAAACGTTTATTATTCAACAGGATCACAGTATGTTGGGAATGAAGTGGTATTAACAAATGAATTCTGAAAAATACTTACATCTATATTATATATACAAATTATGCATAGCAAATATCTGATATGGTGCAAAAATCACAATGATTTGATTGTGCTGACTACCTACAAATTAATTGATTGATATTCAACATACATATGTTCATTATCATACATGTACAGTCGAAACTCGATGGCTCGATATTCTAGGGACCGGCCAAAATACTTCGAGCCTTGAGAATATCGAGCCAAGCGGGATTGCTTACAGAATGTTATTTTTTTATTTGTTACAAAAAGTCTTATTTACCTCGTTTGTAATTGGCTATGCTATCTCCGCAAGAGAAAAGAAGAGTATTTATTATTGGACATAGTTAAGCATCGTCAAGTTCGTAACATGACTTATTCGTTACTTTAGAAAATATCATCTGATTTTTTTATTTATTATAAAAATACATTTATGCGAAAACAACAAACAAGCAATTGTAAACAGTTGGTAACACAAACATAGCTTATAAGTTATATCAAAATGCATAGAAATTTATAGATGGATAACAATTAGAGACAGAACTTTAAGTGATGGCATGTTTATTCAAACTGTTCAACTATTTAAATTTGATAATAATTATACTACCAGTCAAGCAATTTTAATCGATTAGGGCCTTGTGCTGAATGAAGCCGAGCAAACAAATCAAGGTGCGAGATTCTAAACAGAACCCGCGAAAATGACATCGACCCAAGCAAACAAAACAAAGTGAGAAATTCTTGTTTGGGTACGCGAAAACAACTTCGAGCGTGGAGAAATATCGACCCTCATGATATTGAGCCATCCGATCGAATTTTATATGAACAAAGAGTAAAAAAAAAACGGTCCTTTTAATCTGGTTCGAGCCAACGAGGATATCGAGCCATGAGATACCGAGCCAACGAGTTTCGACTGTAGTTACAATCAAATAATTCAATGATTTAATAATACGTAGATCATATGATACCAGATCATAAGAATTTGCTTAAATATTGCACATATTAAAGTATATTTGTTTGAAAAATGCTCAAGCAAAAAACGAACTACTAAAATGAGATCAACTTGATAATATGACAAAAAGATACCTCGTAGTGAAACAAAAGAAACTTGCTCATTGAACGGTTATATAAATAAAGTTATACTACGATAAATAGTCATACATTCTTTGCATTTTAGCATACGTTTTTCTCAGTTGCAAAGTAACCATCAATAATACCCCTTTTTTGGCATATATTAAGACAATAATATTACAATAGTTTAATTGCAACATTGAAAATTTCCAATGAAATATGCTTCGAATATCATAGAAGGTCAGCAATGCAGTACAGACAGAGACTAACTAAATAACTGGAATGAACACCACCGGTGGAAACAAATTCCGACCTAAATCTAAACACCCCTCTCCTATAGTCCATCACTAGCCCTTGGTCCAATTTTTAAAATTGTGAATTTTTTTTGACACTGCTCTGTACTTAATCTTGAGTCACCCATCATTTTCATACAAGTCCGCTGTGAAGGTGTTGCAAATGCAAATTTTCTCATCTGTGATTTCCTTGCTTGAATTGGCTATTATGGGCAGCCTTGTATTGACCTAATACACTGTTCAGTTGAAAATATGAAGACAACGCTACTTCTTTAAACCATCACAAGCATCATGCTTGTTCTTGCATAAGGTTTCCATGATTTACATGGTTACACTGAAACACTGTATTCTCTTGTTAATACTGCCTGAAGTTATTAACCAACAGAACAACTAAGAAAGTGTTCACTGTTCCAATGGTCAAGATCAGAACCTTAACATGTAATACACGGGTGAGGAGTTTGCTGCATCTATCAACTTCAATGTATACTCCTGCCAACCGCCCGCGCTTGTTAGAACAATCGCACCAACTGTTGGTGGTGTGAAAGTTGAAGGTCAAAACCTGGTGACCTCTACATGTAACACACTGCTTGGGTGTTTGCCACGCCCTTCAACTTCTGGCCCTGTCTCAATCTTCATCTCTTTCAGACTGCGTACACTCTGCAATAAATGGAAGTATTGTTAGACACCCACACACAATGTTAAAGGCCAGAACAAACCGCCGAAGTGTTTGTCACGCCCTCCAACTTCTGGTCCTGTCTCTACCTTCATCTCTTTCAGACTGCACACACTGGAATAATATCTTAAGAACTACTTGTTCTTGTTGATTAGTCTATGACAATTCATGAATGATAAACATTTTTTAGTTCAAACACTATTATCTGATACTCAGTTAAGAAGACAATAATGAAACGGAAACAAATTTCAACCCACCCCATGTTTGAGAGCAAGTGTAAAGCTGCGTGCATCTGTCTGTGTGGCGACATCAACCCCTGGAACCACAGTGGATCGCCTGGGGGACACGATGAGAGTATACCCATGAGTCTGTGGGAGTGGGGCCTCCTGCTGGTGGGGCTTGACCTGGTCCAGGGAACCTGTGCATCAAAACAGTGGGTATTTAAAAACTTTAAAAGGATATGATGAAAACTATAAAACAAAGGGCTTTAACACCTTCAAGTGGATGGATTTGACATGGGATATTTGTGAGTTTTGCAAAGTAATTTGATGTCGATGGCGACATCAAAATTATGACCAGTTTTGACAGAGATCCATTTCCATTGATGTTTTTTTCTATTTAGCATGGTACATTTTTGTAAATTACTTTTTCAACACATTTCTCTGTTACCACAGTGAACTTGGTACACTGTGCCGAACACACAGATGCGGGCATGAATCTTAAGCATAAAGAAAATTAATTAACAAAAGGGTTTAAATGTATGTTAAATATTTATTCAAGCATCTTATATACAGTTTTAATACTTGTTTCCATACATTACTTTATCTGATTATATTCAAGATACTCGAAATGAATGTTTCAAACAAATGGGTTTGCTGGGTCCATTTTAAGCACTCAAATGAATCAACCCAATTTCTACGATAGTAAGGTTTTAAGTTTGATGATCATTGCCGGAGAAAAATGTGAGAAACAACTTTTATATCATTTTTTAACATCAAACTTTGAGTCTATTATAAATTTCAGTTTTTTTTATTTAACTCATTTGTGATTATAACTGTTAATGCAATGGCATGTGCTTACCAAAATGTACAGTACAAGGTTATTAATACCAGATTATTTTGTTAAAGAAAACAGATACCAAAGTAGTCGTACCTACTTTTAGGTTGGTCTGAACCTGTGTTTATCCCTTTATACTGATTACTATTTTTTGATATTCTGCCGAAAATTGTTGTTATTGTCTATACTTGGTCAGGCTTTTGGTCAAAAGAGTCATGACTTGAATCAGATAATTTAGCCTTATAAGCAAAAAGACATAGATAGCAAAAACTTTAAAAAGCGGTAATGTATGTTCTTTTTTTCAAGGCAAACATTTCAACAGTAAAATAATAGGCACTCTTGAGGCAACTGTTGCCCTTCTAAAATATTTCTTCTAGTCAATACTTTTCTTTCAGTGAGAAAACAACATTTCACCACACTCAAGTTTACCGGCTGCTGTCATGAGTAATACTAATATTTAACCTGTTCAATCGAGAATTTTGCAGCTTTATAAACACAGCTAATTGCCACAGAAGACCCATTTTCAGTGAAAATTAAGGTGTGGTCGCACTAAAAAAACGAATTTGTTGTTGCCTAAATAATTGTTTGATTTAATGAAAATTACCATTTGATATGTGGCACTGTGGGTTGCTGTATGCGTGGTTGAGTATTGCTCGCTGTCGAAGCTGTTGTGGTTTCCTTGGTGACATCTGCCGCGTCAGAGACAGTAGACTAGCCTCAGAAAGCTTTGGAGCACGTACATCGTTTGTGGAGAAGTCAACACGATCTCAGAACACAATGCACAAAGGTCATTACTATGCGCTGTCAACATATTTTTGTGCTAACGATAAGTGACGTAATTTTTGTAAGCAACATACAATGAAAATACACGTAAAAAACTTTCTTCTTAACACAGTATCCACTGTTAAACCCCTCAAATAAATCAGGTTTCAAACATTTGTAATAGTTGCAATTGGGGTATTATAAATTTTTTATAACTTGATATCTCTTTTATTTAGATAGACGATGACATTACAAGCATGCCATATTCCCAGGGTGGGGGAAATATCCCCCAGAAATCGAAACATTCCTCCGGTCTCCTAGCAAGAGATGAATATAAATAACTGACTGACCTGTTATGGCATGTACTGGGCTGTGTTCTATGTCTAAAGACAACGTATGAGTGTTGACGGCAGGGTAGTACTCCACATGTTTCCAGTGTTTGACAAGTGCAGGGCCCCAGTTCTCGGCTGACAGGCATGACTCACGGATACGCTTAAATAATAAAAAATACACTTTCAGATTGTTCTCTTGGGATGGAAAATTCACAGAAACATGAATTGATTGTAATATAATTTGTACAGCAATCAATATGCCATAAGGCACTAGTTTTCCTTTTTAAAATGTCTCCTATTATCAATGATGTTGAAATCTTAGTTCTAAGCCTTATACCGGTACTCTATATATGGCAATAACAATTAAGCAACTGTTCACTTCAACACTCAGACAGTGACTTTTTGATCTAACATGAATCAACCAAAAATATTTTTATTAGAGCCACCTGCATGATAGATCCCTCTAGACTGGAGACTTTCTTGATTGCGTAAATAGGAATGGTAATGACTGTAGATGTAACGAGAACAATCCCGAGCCCCTCGGCCCAGGCAGGGTATACTTCATCCTCCAGGTCGACCCCCGAGACGATGGTCGACACCAAGATAAACTGAAATATGCAAGTGGAATTACTGGAATATGAAGGATGGTTGAGGAATTAATGGAATATGTAGGGTGGTTGTGGAATTACTGGAATATGAAGGGCAGTTGTCGACAGTGTAACAAGTGACTGTATACAAACATTTTAAAGTCTGTTATAGCCAGTTAATGTTGACTGTTGTTGTTGCTAGTTTGCTAACTCAAAACAAATATAATTTCATTTGATCAAATTTGCAAAGGTTGTTCAATAACTAGAGCTGTCACAGGAGTGACGAATACCCCCAAATGCCGCCTGGACACAGGAATGGCAAACCATTCCTTTGAAAAGAGGCCATAACTCCCAAGATTACTGCACACTGCATCTTCTTTTATCATGCATGTATTGTTTGTCCGGAAACCGTTTTTCTATTTTTGTAACAGTGCACAAAAACCTTTACTCCACTGGCCCCATTTTCAATCACAAGTATTATCTTCACAGAGGCTGCCTATACAGCAAGTTTCATCACAATATCTCATGCCCAATTAAAGTTATGAAGCAGAAACCATTTTTCTATTTTTAGTAACAGTGACCTTTACCTTGGCCCCACCAGCCCCAATATCGAACTTGACCTGTATCTTCTGATGTTACACCTGTGTACCAAAAAATGTTCAAATCTGTCAAGCCTTTCATGAGTTATCGTCCGGAAACTATTTTTCTATTTTTAGTAACAGTGACCTTGACCCCATCAGCCCCAATATCGAACTTGATCTGTATCTTCTGATGTAACACCTGTGTACCAAAAATTGTTCAAATCTGTTTAGCCTTTCATGAGTTATCGTCCAGAAACCGTTTTTCTTTTTTTAGTAACAGTGACCTTGAACTTGGCCCCACCAGCCCCAATATCGAACTTGACCTGTATCTTCTGATGTTACACCTGTGTACCAAAAATTGTTCAAATCTGTCAAGCCTTTCATGAGTTATCGTCCGGAAACCGTTTTTCTATTTTTAGTAACAATGACCTTGACCTTGGCCCCACCAGCCCCAATATTGAACTTGACCTGTATCTTCTGATGTTACACCTGTGTACCAAAAATTGTTCAAATCTGTCAAGCCTTTCATGAGTTATCGTCCGGAAACCGTTTTTCTATTTTTAGTAACAGTGACCTTGACCTTGGCCCCACCAGCCCCAATATCGAACTTGACCTGTATCTTCTGATGTTACACCTGTGTACCAAAATTTTTTCAAATCTGTCAAGCCTTTCATGAGTTACCGTCCGGAAACCATTTTTCTATTTTTAGTAACAGTGACCTTGACCTTGGCCCCACCAGCCCCAATATCGAACTTGACCTGTATCTTCTGATGTTACACCTGTGTACCAAAATTTTTTCAAATCTGTCAAGCCTTTCATGAGTTACCGTCCGGAAACCATTTTTCTATTTTTAGTAACAGTGACCTTGACCTTGGCCCCACCAGCCCCAATATGGAACTTGACCTGTATCTTTTGATGTTACACCTGTGTACCAAAAATTTTTCAAATCTGTCTAGCCTTTCATGAGTTATCGTCCGGAAACCATGAAAACCGACCGACCGACAAGCTCACTCCTATATACCCCCCTCAAACTTCGTTTGTGGGGTATAATAAGGGTAAATGAATGATCAGTAATATCAGTAGTGGCATATTATTACTTCTATTATTTGGCTATTATCAGAGACCATTATATACACAAACCTACCATCATAATGAGTGGCGAGACGACACACCACATTGCCCGCCACCACCAGGAGACAGGGTGACCAATCATCAGCTGGATGTCCTTGCAGAAATGTCGCACCCTATAAACCCAGGCAAGCCCAAGACACATGAAGAGACCTACAACCACACTGGGGGTACCCCCACAGAACTCATCTAGCAGTTGGAGTAGGTACTGGCCACCCTTAAATGACAAAGTATTTTTTCTTTCGAATCTTGACCAAAGTTTTTAATCAGAATATTTTATGAGAGAAAAGGCTTTTAATAAGCGTTGAAACAAGCAATAAGAATTTTGGATGTAACATGGTAAAATAAGTTGAGATTGTAATATGATTAAGTATTATCATGCTATTTGGGCCTGCACTATTTACCTAAAAAACCCAGGACAAGATAAAAATATTGCTGTTAACATGGTACTGAACTATATGCCTATTCTAGAGTTATGGTCAATGGCACTAAGGCCATGAGACTGCCTCAACTTTTTTCCTTGACATACTGACCAGCTTTCAATGAAAAGAAAAGCCCACTATCAACACCTACCCTAGTTGTAAGTGGAAGACCAAGAAGGTACAACAAGGAGCACACCACAAGGAGGACAAGAATCCGCGACTTGCGGAACACCTCCACCTTTTCGTCCATCATCACTGTGACGATGATTTCCGTCATGACAAGCAGCGAGCTCATGCCCATCATGATGATCATCAAGAAGAAGAAAGCTGACCACATGGCTGATGGCTGGAAGTTGGTCACTGCTGCCGGGAATGCTACAAACACCAAGCCTATATCTGAAATAGATTATCACATTAAAGTTTTAAGCATGCATAAATCTATATGTTGAAACAAAAAACAATCACCCAAAACAACAGTAGTTTTATTTTAGCATTGGCTGGTTCCACTAAATAAATGAAGTTTGTGTTTTCCTAACATGTTCAAAACAAGTTGCTTTGCATGCAGACTTATAGTTTGCCAAATAAGTGAAATGCAATTTGTGATCTTGAAATACTTTACACACTACAAGGAGATACTACAAGGTGAACTTTTTTGTCGCATTTGATAGAACATACAGATATCTACTCACTTGATGTCACAACATTTTCTATAGATGTATCCAGCTGATGAGCCAGAATGCCAAGGGAGGCAAATACTGTAAACCCAGCCAGAATGCTCATCAGCGTGTCTATTACACAGATGATTATTGCATCCCTGAAACACAACAAATATAGTAAGAATGGTCTAAATTAGGGATGCAAACAAAGATTCTAATGTTTGAATATTCGATTGAACGTTTGGCATTCGAATGACAAAATCGGTATTCGATGTGCTAGTTTTGTACTATAAACTGTTTTTTGAAACAACTTTAGCGCTTTGAATTTAACTGAAGAGTATAGCGTATAAGGTTATATTTTCTGAATTTATTACCATTATGCTAAGAAATGAAAACATACTTTAGAGTGCAAATACAGTGAATGAATATCAATGTTAATCATTTAAGTGAGTTGTGTCAATTATTATACTACCATAGCATTTATAATAAAGAATTATAATAAGTAAAAACATGCATGAAAATAAGACATTATCAGAATTTTAGTTTACAAATCCAGAACCAATAAGTCACATAACCCACCTATAAATATTATTATGGAACTTGTTATAACTGGAAAGTGTGGTCAGCCCCCCACTACACGCAGACAGGGAAAAGAACACCTGTGAAGCAGCATCACTCCATACGCGGAATGACAAAAAGTGATCCCACTTGGGGGTCACATAGAAACGTATTCCCTCTAGGTGGCCGTCCACCAGCATCGAGCAGATTAGCAGGACGACCAGAATGACGATGGGGATGATTACCACAAAGTAGGCTACCTGTGGGGGGGGAGGTATATGGAACTATTTTTGAATTGAGTAAATACAGGATCAACAGCAAAAATGTCTCAAAATTAGTGATTGAAAGGATTTCATAGTTCAGGTTAAGAAATTTACTTAGATCTGGTGTATATATTTTATTTGTATTCTCCTCATTATAATATTTTACCAAATATGGCGGCTGCCAATTTTGACAATTTTTCACTATGTCCTAAGTATGCTTTTAATAGAACTAAGTTTTGTCTCTTGATTTTTCTTATATATTTTTTGCCTGCGTCCTATATATGATAGCATCCTATACACAATGATTTAGGGATAACATCAAATTTATGAAAACATCAAATGCTAGATTTACATGCCTTGCCTGCAGAGTAGATTCCCCTGACAAGACATAGGAACACGATGACCCAGCACAGCAGCAGATAAAGAGCCAGCTGCCACTGTACCCCACCCATCTCATGTAGGCCGTCTGATATGTTCAACACCTCTTTGCTGTAATACAGGTTCATGCCGTATTGACAAATGAAGGAAGCTCATTGCAATATGGCTCAAGCCAAAAGTAGTCATAATATTTAATTTATCAAAAATGGTAGGTATCATGGGATGACATGGTGTTATGAGTTTAGGGCAAAGTATTCCAAATTGGATGCTATTTAAGTATTTAGTTACATGCTGTATTCTTGATATTTCTTTGCTCCAAAATTATAAGATGTATAATATACTAGTGTGATGTATTTTAATAAATCACTGAAATACTAAGATAACTGCGGGAAAAGCTTTGGACTGTTTTACACGGGGATTTCTAAATTTAGACAAGGGAATACAAGCTAGTTTGCATGCACATGGCTACAAGAACTACTTTTTAGTATTCAAGGGAGGTTTTTGGATGAAAATTAATAATGGTTGTTTTATGTCACCCAGATTGTTTCTTTGATGTCATTTTAGGAAGTGTTAAAGGGTACATTTTAGGGCTCTGTATGGTTTGATGGTCAATCATCCTCTGTCATGGTGGAAATAGTCTTTAAAAATTCCAACCTTAGCACTGGAAGCTATGGAAACATAAATGAGTGCTCTCTAATGTTTAGCTCATTTATAGCCAAAAGATTAAGGAACCCATGCAGTATGATACACTTCTGATATATTGAGTATTTAAAGTATCTTCACAAATGGGCTAAATAAATAATCCGCTCACTAGAAGTACTCGGCACTTGGGTCCTTGAGAGTGGCCATGAGCGATTGCCTTTCTGGTAGATAGATGGCCTCACCATGCTGGTCCTCTAACCACTCGATACACACTGAAGTACAGGAAAATATATAAGACAATGTTATTCATTCTGGAGTATCTTGTACCATCAATGTCTGGGTTGAGGAAGTATCTAAACTAGATATTATATGCAGCAAGATATTGTTGACTTCAAACAGATTTTCATTCAGGGATAAGCAGAAAAGCAGATGATGATAGTATTTTTTTTATCATTTTAAGAGATTCTTAATCATAGATTCTTGAACACAATTTCTACTAAGTTTCGGCCCACACGAATGATACATTGACATGTTTTATTCATATATTATAACACCTAAGATTAACAACACACAAAAAAAACCATACTGGTACAAATATGTTGAGCTCAAACACTCTTCTCATAATCTTACCTGTGGTATTTTCTTTAGGGAATGCTGATTGGTTAGTGGCATGCATGCAGTCTAGTAGATACTGTGAGCAGTTGTCATTCTCTGTGTCCGAACTGAGGATGTAGGTGGCATTCACCAGTGAACAGTTTGTCACCTCGTAGCGATTAAGTCTGCACGCTGAAGAAAGATCAAGTATGTACACAACTATGAAATTCAGAAATAGTTTTTTCTTCTGTTAAAAGAAAAAAAAAAAAAGTTGAAAAAACATTTTTAATCAGATAAAATTAACTTAAAGGGAGAACCACAAGTAGTTGTCATAGCTTATAACCTTAGTTAAGTGTCTCACTGGTCATATAGTATAATTACTCAATAATATCAAAAATACTTTATTTTCATTAATTTTATGTAATAATCATACTGTTTAATGTTAAAAACACTCTTACTTTTCTTTTAATCTGACGACGAAAAGTTTAGGAAATCAACTTAAGTTAAGAAATGTCTTAAGAGTTTTATGAAAACCAGTCCACGGTTAAAAAATTGCAGCAAAATGTGTGTCATTAATTAATAAACGTGTACCATGTTCAGGTTCATTATCTTGATTTATTTCTGTTATGATAGAAATGGATTTTTTTTTGCATGATGGCACGATTTCAACAACATCAAGATTATAATTGTACCTCAATTTTTTATTCTTAAAAAACAACATACAAACTTAAGATGCTTACCATCTGTATTCCAGGGGTTGTCACAGGAGGCCCAGGGCAGACTAGCCGAGAATGAGGAGAACAAATAGTGCAGGGCCCAGGCATTCACAATGTTGTAGTACACACAGATGATTGCCACTGTCACCACCATTGCATACCCAACTCCTGTGTAATGGGGGAAGGAAAATAATATTGTAAAACTCATTGATAAAGAACCTATAAATGAAAGAATGGTTTTCAATTATTTCAAGATAAACTACATAACTAAATGTATGTAATATTCAGTTTTTTTATCACTTTTTAGTACATGTAGTTTATAATGACTTTTGTTGCTTAAAAAAAGAAACAAGGTTTGTGATTAAACACTGCTTAATAATTAAGATTACCATCCTGCTTATCTCAATCCAGCCTCATAACCTTCTTCCACACATGCTCTCACCTTCCAGTCCTCACCTTCCAAACATGCCCTCACCTTTCAAACATGCCCTCACCTTCCATAAATGCCCTTACCTTCCATAAATGCCCTCACCTTCCAAACATGCCCTCACCTTTCAAACATGCCCTCACTTTCCAAACATGCCCTCACCTTCCAAACATGCCCTCACCTTTCAAACATGCCCTCACCTTCCATAAATGCCCTCACCTTTCAAACATGTCCTCAGCTTCCAAACAAGCCCTCATCTTACAAGCATGTGTTGCCTTCCTCACATGCCTTTGTCTTCCCCACATGTTGTCACCTTCCGAAAATGCCCTTGCCTTCCCCACATGCCCTTACATGTCTTCCCCACATGTGGTCGCCTTCCCCACATGCTCTTGCCTTCCCCACATGGCTCACCTCCCACACATACTCTTGCTTTCCAAACATGCTCTTGCCTTCACCAAATGGCTCGCCTCCCTCAAATACTCTCGCCTTCCCCACATGGCTCGCCTCCCTCACATACTCTTGCCTTTCCCACATGCTCTTGCCTTCCTACTCTTGCCTTCCCCACATGCACTTACCTTCCCCACATGCTCTTGCCTTCCCCCACATACTCTTGCCTTCCCCCACATGCTCTTGCCTTCCCCCACACGCTCTTGCCTTCCCCACATGCTCTTGCCTTCCCCACATACTATTGCTTTCTCCACATGCTCTTGCCTTCCCCACATGGCTCGCCTCCCTCATATACTCTTGCCTTCTCCACATGTTGTCGCCTTCCAAAAATGCCCTTGCCTTCCCCACATAGCTCACCTCCCTCATATGCTCTTGCCTTCACCACATGGCTCGCCTCCCTCACATACTCTTGCCTTTCCCACATGCTCTTGCCTTCCTCATATCCCCTTGCCTTCCCCCATGTGCCCTCATCTTTCCTACATATGGTGGCCTTCCCCATGTACCTTTGCCTTTATCACATGCCCTTAGCCTTCCCAAAGTGCCCTCGTCTTCCCCATAAGCCCTCTCCTTTCACACATGCTCTTGCTTTCCCCATATGCCCTTGCCTTATGCACATCAGCAGCCACCCATTTATTTTCCTATCTGTTCTTCATACGCACACAATCTGTTTACCTTTAAAGATAGGACAAGCCCTCCAGATGGTTACTGGTCCAAGACTGGCATACTGACCAAAAGCCATCTCCATGTACACGAGAGGAATTCCACATAGTGTTACCATCACAAAGTAGGGGATGAAAAATGCACCTGGGAATAAGAAATAGATAATAAGGTAAGAAAATGCTGATTTGTATACAATATATACACAAAATCTCGTTGGAGATAACAACTACCAGGTAGGGTCTGAAAATGGGGGATATATTAATAACTAGAAATCTGATGTGTCTCCTGTCTGGTGTGCCCATCACTATCCTCATTAAACCCAGATTAATACCAATCTTAATGTCAAAGGGTCACCTTTACCTTGACCTTTGACCTTTTGACAGCAAATTTAAAAAGATCCTGCTACTGACCAAGACCAAGAAAAATATAAATGTGAAGACTCTAGTCTCTACAGCAAGTCATTCAAATAAATATTGCTAGTTTTTACACTTGCAATCTGATCAAATGGGAAAAACGGTAAATTTATAAATTGATGTGAAAATTGAAGCAATATACAGTATTATAAAAGCATAGGACATTAACCAGTGCTGAAAAAAGTAATTAAGTCAAATCTGATAAACCTGAACTCACCACCCCCATTCCTGTATACCAGGTACGGAAACCTCCAAATGTTACCAAGCCCCACAACATAGCCGAGACAGGATAGGATGAACTCCAGTTTTCCCCGCCAGTTGCCGCGCTCCTCGTTCTCCGGCCCGCTCCCAATACTGTCAGAGCTCGTGATCGTCATCAAGTCAGACATGAAACCCCCCGTCATCTCTGAGCCAGTCTCTGGGGGCACCTGCAAATAATAAAATGACTTTTATAATGAAATATTATTGAAATTAAGGCGAAAGAATAATCAATACCTTAGCTTATTAACTTTTTCACGAGAAACTTTGGCATTCTACAGTCACATGATTAATGTGATGCCATTTTGGCCTTTTACAGTCACTATGGCCAAAATAACCAATTCATGCGTAAATTTACAAAAGCCAATATTTCAATATAATAATAACTTTTAATCAGGATTTGTGAATTGTTGCTGAAGAAATTATGAAAACAGGATTCTAAATTTCGGAAAAATGCACTTGCCCATTCGGGCAACCACCTTGGAATTTTGACTTGCCCAAAACAGTATTTACTTGTCCCGGGCTTTGGGCAACCCAGTTACGATGAAGACTGCTATGGATATGGGTTATGAGAAATAAGCAGTAAATACATGACATCAATATGATGAATTCGGTAACTAGGATTTTGTGATGTGCAATGCCTAAAATTTCAATTCAAATATTAAACAAATTGACATTGATCAAACCATAATGTAGCTACATGAAAACGAAAAACACACCTGAATGAGAACACAGACTATTTGTTTCCCAACCAAAATATGAGGGTGTTTGGTATTATAAATGACTATAAGCAGTATAATTACCTCAACACATTCCATTTTGCATTGCGGTCTTATAATGATTTAATAGTTGAAATAAGTCACACCAAGACAAAGATTAATAGGATTAAGGTTTAACATAATTATTGTGATCAACCATGTAATTAACCACAAGTAATCTGCAGATATAATAAAAAATTCAATAGCTCACCATATTCTGCATAGATCAACGAAATTCAATAACTTACAATGCTCTGCACACAGTAAACACAATTCAATATATTCTGCACATATAAACACATGCAATTTAAGTTCAATAACTCACTATATTCTGCACATATAAATAAAGTTCAATAACTCACTTTATTCTGCACATATAAACTAAGTTCAATAACTCACTATATTCTGCACATATAAACTAAGTTCAATAACTCACTATATTCTGCACATATAAATAAAGTTCAATTACTCACTTTATTCTGCACATATAAACTAAGTTCAATAACTCACTATATTCTGCACATATTAACTAAGTTCAATAACTCACTATATTCTGGACATATAAACTAAGTTCAATAACTCACTATATTCTGCACATATAAACTAAGTTCAATAACTCACTATATTCTGCACATATTAACTAAGTTCAATAACTCACTATATTCTGCACATATTAACTAAGTTCAATAACTCACTACATATCAGCACATATAAACTAAGTTCAATAACTCACTATTTTCTGCACATATAAAGTAAGTTCAATAACTCACTATATTCTGCTCATATAAGCGCATATAAACTAAGTTCAATAACTCACTATTTTCTGCACATATAAAGTAAGTTCAATAACTCAATATATTCTGCACATATAAATCAAGTTCAATAACTTACTATTTCCTGCATATATCAACTTAGCATTCAATAACTGACCATATAGATATATCATATCACATGCCAACTTACTCTTTATATTATATCAAGGAAAATACAAAAATAAGTGATATGGTCCACATCTACTTCATTATACAAATTGAAAGCAGAAATAGAAAAGAAAATTGGGAAACTAAATTTGAACTTAAGTCAAAATACCTTTGAGACATGCGTTGCACGAACACTTAATCCAACATTATGATGTACCGTTCTGACAGAATTCTCCAGAAACTGTTTTACAAGATATTGTTTAGATTTAGGCATTTGAATAAATTGCAACATGCATATTTTAACTATTGACTATATAATAATCAGTTTATTGACTGTTTTCATTTAAATGGTTGTTTCTTAATTCATAACATTTTGTAATAATCTTTTGGGTCCATAATTGGCTTCATTTGATCCCCATTACTTATTTCCTAATATCAAAGCCTTTTTTACTTTATCTAAAAATTTCTGTAATCCTTTTAAACATTCAAACTGTGATTGTTTATCAATTGACACCTGCTGCTATATATGCATTCCTCGATCCTGTTTATGTCCTTACTATTGTTAGTTTGCACTTTGGTATTTCCTTATGTTTGTTCTATTATATTAATTTATGTTGTTTTACTTGTTAGTCTAAGTAACCTAACCACAAGAGAGGGTTGATTATCCACAACCTCTTCAGTGAGGCAGACATCTGGCCACTAGCGAGGCTAGCGAGGCTTGAAACCACAACCTCTTCAGTGAGAGGCAGACATCTGGCCACTAGCGAGGCTAGCGAGGCTTGAAACCACAACCTCTTCAGTGAGAGGCAGACATCTGGCCACTAGCGAGGCTAGCGAGGCTTGAAACCACAATCTCTTCAGTGAGAGGCAGACATCTGGCCACTAGCGAGGCTAGCGAGGCTTGAAACCACAACCTTTTCAGTGAGAGGCAGACATCTGGCCACTAGCAAGGCTTGAACCCACAACCTCTTCAGTGAGAGACAGACATCTGGCCACTAGCGAGGCTTGAAACCACAACCTCTTCAGTGAGAGGCAGACATCTGGCCACTAGCCAGGCTAGTGAGGCTTGAACTTACAACCTCTTCAGTGAGAGGCAGACATCTGGCCACTAGCGAGGCTAGCGAGGCTTGAACCAACAGTTAGGCTAGCGAGGCTTGAACCTACAACCTCTTCAGTGAGAGGCAGACATCTGGCCACTAGCGAGGCTAGCAAGGCTTGAACTTCCAACCTCTTCGTTCAGAGGCAGACATCTGGCCACTAGAGAGGCTAGCGAGGCTTGAACTTCCAACCTTGTCAGTGAGAGGCAGATATCTGGCCACTAGCGAGGCAAGCGAGGCTTGAACCAACAACCTCTTCAGTGAGGCAGACATCTGGCCACTAGCGAGGCTAGCGAGGCTTGACCCAACAACCTCTTCAGTGAGGCAGACATCTGGCCACTAGTGAGGCTAGTAAGGCTTGAACCAACAACCTCTTCAGTGAGTGACAGACACCTAGCTACACTAACTCACACACTTCCAACATCACTTAATCACCTTTTATAAGTTTGAATAATATCATAATAAAATCATGAAACAAACTTATCACCACAATATTTATTACCACAACAATTCTTCCTCTTTTGTCTCTTTTTAACTGAAACAAAGTGAAATTTTTGAAATGGTCAGCAGAGTGACACCTGAAGGTTAAGCTTTGCATATCAAACATACATATTACATTGAAAACACACCGATAAGAGTTCTAACCTATCTTGCACTTTAAATGCTTTAAAAAATGTAACACAAAGACTCCTGATAGCAATGTTTGCAATAAGCCAATCCAATGATACTAAAATTTCTTAATTTGCATTCATGACTGTTGACTTTACAATTCAAAAACTGAATAAATGACCTGCAAACTAAATAAATGAGCATCAAAACACATCTTTTTATAAGTTTAATATGAACATTTCAATATTAGTGAATGCAATTACAATATATGTATATCATAAGGCAAGGTTATTATATTTTATAATATTATTATAATTCATTTGTATGTTTATTTAAATATTAATATATTTGGGCTCACTTTTAACAAAATCTGAGAGTACCGTTATTACACTCCTTGGCAAGTTGTGCAAGCAGAGTGCTTTTCTGTTTGACCAACTGTCCTGAGCAATGGTATACATGCCATAAATTGTGGCAGTAGCTGAATATTTCCACAAAATAAAAAACAAGAGGGCCATGATGGCCCTAAATTGCTCACCTGAGTTAAAGAGTTTATCCTTTGTTATCAATATAGCTTGTTTCTCAAAGAATATTGAACAAGAGCTGTCACAGTACGTGACAAATGCCCCCGAATGTGACATTGACCTATGAATAAGTACATAAAAAGTTGATCTTCCCTTTATGTGTAAAATACATATGGAAATTTATTTTAAATTGCCCCTGAGCATAGAAAAAATACCAACCATACTTGATAGCCAACACTCTTATGTCCTAATATTCAGCATTCCATTGTGAATAAACACTTAGTGTATCTTTCACCTTAGAGGTAGGGACATGGGTCTTGCACACGACACGTCGTCTTGGTATGTCAAAAACATATGGCAAGTCATTTTAAAATCTGACCATACAAGAGAAAGACACAGCCCGGACACGACAGCCTATACTCTATGTACTTATATGCAGCATTCCATTGTGAATAAACACTAATTGTGACCTTGACCTTAAAAGTAGGGACACAGGTCTTGCAGGCGACATGTCTTCTTGGTATGTGGAACACATGCGGCAAGTTATTTAAAAATGTGTTCATACAAGAGAAATTTATATCCCGGACACGACAACCTATACTCTATGTCCTTATATATGCAACATTCCATTGTGAATAACACTTAGTGTGACCTTGGCCTTAGAGGTAGGGACACAAGTCTTGCACGCTACACGTTGTCTTGATATGTCAAACACATATGGCAAGTCATTTTAAATTATGTCCATACAAGAGAAAGTTACAGCCCTGACACGCCAATCTATACTCTATGTCCTTATATGCAGCATTCCATTGTGAAGAAACACCTTAGTGTGACCTTGACCTTAGAGGGAGGGACACAGGTCTTGCACGCAACACGTCGTCTTAGTATGTCAAACACACATGGCAAGTCAATTTAAAATCTGTCTATACAAGAGAAAGTTACAGCCGGGACATGATAACTTATACTCTTATGTACTTATATGCAGCATTCCATTGTGAATAACACTTAGTGTGACCTTGACCTTAGAGGTAGGGACACAAGTCTTTCACGCTACACGTTGTCTTGATATGTCAAACACATGTGGCAAGTCATTTTAAATTATGACCATACAAGAGAAAGTTACAGACCGGACACGACAACCTATACTCTATGTCCTTATATGCAGCATTCCATTGTGCAGAAACACCTAAGTGTGACCTTGACCTTAGAGGGAGGGACACAGGTCTTGCACGCAACACGTCGTCTTAGTATGTCAAACACACATGGCAAGTCAATTTAAAATCTGTCCATATAAGAGAAAGTTACAGCCGGGACATGATAACTAATACTCTTATGTACTTATATGCAGCATTCCATTGGGAATAAACACTTAGTGTGACCTTGACCTTAGAGGTAAGGACACGGGTCTTGCACATGACACGTCGTCTTGGTATGTCAAACACATGTGGCAAGTTATATTAATATCTGTCCATACAAGAGAAAGTTACAGCACGGACACGAGTTATTGAGCCAGACACAGGACAGACGGACAGATGGACACCTTCGGGGTAATAAAAACATACTGGTCAAACATGTTGCCTGGATAATCACGGACAGGACTTGTCACAGTTGCCTGCACACTGACAGGACTTGTCACAGTTTCCTGCACACTGACAGGACTTGTCGATTGACTGCACACTGACAGGATTTTGTTCAGTTGCCTGCACACTGACAGGACTTGATGATCGACTGCACACTGACAGAATTTGATTCTCACCTGCAACCTGACAGGACTTTGTTAAGTTCCCTGCGCACCACACTGACAAGATTTGATAATTGACTGCACACTGACAGCACTTGGTATAGATACCTGCACACTGACAGGACTTTTTTCAGTTGCCTGCACACTGACAGGACTTTGTTCAATTGCCTGCACACTGACAAAACTATGTTAAATTGCTTGCACACTGAAAGAACTTTTAGTATAGATACACAAATAACAAACAGTGCACAACCCATCAATAAACTGCCTTAAGCTCTAAAAATCAAATCTCAGATCACATTCAACACCATCTCCTAATGTTTATAATAATGTTTTTCTTTATATAAGTTATAAGTGAATAACACTATCCACACAGATGATAAGATTATAGCATCTGCATGAACAATAATCTACATGAAGTTCAATGGAAAAGTCTGATTATTAAATTTATTATTAAGTAAAAATGAAATTTCTTCTAAAAAATAGAGTGTATAATAATTATTTGAATCTATGAACCTAAAAATAGAACAATAATTACTTCAGAAGTGACTATGTTGAAGACTTAATAAAATTTAAAATATATTCCCTTGTTACTAAAATTAGAAAGTAGTGGAATCTCCAACAAAAAGGGAGACCATATAGCAAGACTTGCTGCCCTTGCTTCAAGAAAAAACTTTACATAACTATCAGATTTTAACAAAGTGTATTTATAATGAACTTGTAGCCAACGGTCTGAGGCCAATTTTTCTCCAGGGGCATAATTTGAATAAACATGGTAGATAACCAATCGACAATGTTACACACCAAATATTTAAGCACTTGGCTTCATAGTATTTGCCAAAAAAAGTTTTGCAAATTTTCCTTCAGGTTGCCATGGCAACCAGAGTTCTGCATGGAATTAATATCTTTGAACAATTTTGAAAAAGCACCAACCAAGGATCATTCCTATGAAGTTTCATCAAAATTGTCCAAGCGGTTTAGGAGAAGAAGATGAGTATAACCTATTGTGTACATTTTCCTTTAGGTTGCCATGGCAACCAGAGTTCTGCATGGAATTTATTTCTTTGAACAATTTTGAAAAAGCACCAACCAAGGATCATTCCTATGAAGTTTCATCAAAATTCCAAGCGGTTTAGGAGAAGAAGATGATTATAACTGATTGTTGGCATTTTCCTTTAGGTTGCCATGGCAACCAGAGTTCTACATAGAATTAATTTCTTTGAACAATTTTGAAAAAGCACCAACCATGGTCATTCCTATGCAGTTTCATTATTTGTCCAAGCGGTTTAAGAGAAGAAGATGATTATAAGCAATTGTTGACATTTTCCTTTAGGTTGCCATGGCAACCAGAGTTCTGCATGGAATTAATTTCTTTGAACAATTTTGAAAAAGCACCAACCAAGGAACATTCCTTTGAAGTTTCATCAAAATTGTCCAAGCGGTTTAGGAGAAGAAGATGATTATGACCAATTGTTAGGTGAGCTAAAAATATATATCTATTGTCTACAGTCGTGTACACACGTGCATGTGTGTATGCGAGTTAGTGCGTGCGTGCGCGCACAAGCGTGTGTGTATATGTGTGTGTGTGATTTGGATAAAATATAGACAACGCTACATTGCTCCATACAATACATTTTCTTTCAACATTACAACATACATACTTAATACAGAGCTTTCAGTTCAAACAAAATGATACTTAAAGTAAGATGCTTTTAAAAATAGAACAAGCAAAAATAATCATGCCTATGCCGGGGCTATTCTATGATGACAATCAATGAAAATCCTTTTTTAAATTGAGGGCAAAATCCCCTGGTTCTCTGAGCAAAATTTCCCTGGTTTTCTTAACATAATCTACTGGGAAGTGTTCCAAAAATATGGCATGTAAGCTACAACAGATTTTCAAATGCCTTTGAACATTTTAGAAGAAAGAGCAGTACACCAGGAAGGTTAGTCTGAACCTTCAAAATGTAAAAGAGGTTAACAACAATGATTGCAATGACATGCTACTAAAAAGCACTATCCGTGAAGCAACAAAAAAATTCCACAGGGAACTATGAAGGGCTTTCTTGAACATACTGTTGCATAGGTGTTGTCTACTATCTAAGAGCACTCAGAGGTACATGTCACTGCATAAAGAAAGTCATCCCTGGTGTCTGCACATTAAGACACCTAGAAAAAGTGCCCAGCCAGCCAAGGTCAAACTGGCAACCTTGGGATAAGAGACATCTTTAACACTCGACCACATCACTCTCTAAGAATTTAACACTTAATATTAAATAAATCAAAAAATCAATACAAACAACTAATCTCATTATGTTAATACAAAACAGGTCTTGCCTTGAGACTTTCAAGAAACAAAACTGCCCAGTATTCCCAAATTATTCAGAACACGAACAGTCAAGCAGTTTAAATGTATTTCACATAAGGTAAAGCTAAAGGCATTATTTCCTGATGCCACCATGCCAGACTCGATTACTAGTTATATATGCAACATATTATATCAATTATTGTATTGCATTATAAATTCTACACTTTCTGATAAAATCAAACCTGAACAACCAATCAATATTGTGGAACTGAATAATAACATCGGGTAAATAAAGTCAGCAGTCTGTAATTAATGGTATTGTTTCTGACGCGACAAAATCACCTGGCATCCTACGCAAGACCTGCCAATACTCGAAGTAATATTTCGAGCAATTTATCCATAAAAAGATAAGAATATTAAATACTATGATGAAATATTGCAAATATTGTACGACTTAAAGGCAAAGCTCCCTGCTGATTTAACACAAGGAATGAGGACAGTCTCATGGATTAGCCGTATTTAAACAATTACCAATTTAAATATTTGAGGCCCTCAAAGTTGATTTACCCAGAAAAGGTTTTCGATGGCCACAGCTTTTTGCGGATGAATTTCAAGCAAATCTATAAGTATAAATTTATAAGGGCCTCACATGGTGACTGCCTGCCGAAAAAAAAGGTCATGGAACTAGTGCATCTTACAGTTTACACTTTATAAACACTGTTTCATAAAATAGAATTCAACCTTCATTTTCAGTCAATGAATTTGCAGATAGGCGGCAAGCATTAAGTTCTTGATTTAAGAATTTCAACTTTTGAGCGTGAAGTTCCGCACTCCGCCACTCATCGGATACACAATCCCTGCGTCAGATTTTGCATTGACAATGTGTTAGTCTATGAGGTTGTATTCTAGATGAGTAAATGACCTTAAATAATATCTTTAAAATTTAAGAAGATCTCATTTGCTACACTCACTCCACACATTCTTAATCATTAAGAATTTACTTCTTGTCATCTTACTGTTACTTAGAGAAGGAAACCAAAATTCATGGAGCTTTCCTTTTAAAAATATGATCAATCAAGTTATATATACAATCATAGGTCATGTGATATATGACATGTGAATCATAATATACACAGAATGTAGAAATTAACTAAAATCACAGAAACATAGGCAAAATAAGCTTATAAATCAAACTGTTCAAACACAAAAAACAGAAGCCATAAGTTGGTCAATATCATTAAAATTGTCTTTCATTCATTATTCTAGATAAAACTACAGATGTTAATTTAATTACTTAAAGAGATACTATGGCATTTAATAATAATATGATACAAATTTATATACTAAAATGATTTAACAGTATTGAAACTCAATTAGAAACGAAATATTATCATCTTACAATTAATGAGAAACATGAGTAAAATTGGCCCTTAAATATAATTACAGAACTTTTAACATGAACAATGTAATCTGTCCTCTTTACGAGATAACATCGTCATTGACCAATTCTTGAAGACCTATATTTTTTACTTTATCACCCCAAGTGACACAGAATGCGCACGAGATATGCATTCAGAAGCCAACAGAAAACTGCATGCAATATCATAAAACCTTTCTAATTTTTGCTGACGAAGTTGAAACATGTGATTTATTTCCATATCAGAAAACTTATTTTTAAGTGATTTGTTTTATATCTATTCATTGATTCTCTAGAGAGAGAAAATGGTTTTGATAAAGCAGTTTGTAAGACATTCATCTAACAACTAATCCAGACCATTTTCATATGAGCTGTGAATAAAAATTTGGGTGTTCAGAGAGTTTTCTTATACCAAATTTCATATTAATTTATGTTTGGCTTATTTCTCAGGAATTGATTCCAAAAAGTTAATATTAATATCATTCCATTAAAAAAAAAGGTATAAGCAGATAATCATGATATTCTGACGCAAAAACTGAAGGCATGTTTTGACATCTCGAACAGCTAGAGATAACTATATGCATGTCTGAAAATCATATCAACCTTTGACATTGTTTGCCTCATACATATATAATATGTAAGAAATGTGCATTATGAATTTCCTTTTCCATATCCGACAATGAAAAAACAGCATGTCATATTGAATCAAAGTGCTGAAAGCACTGATGGACTAGGGCTTCATTTAGGGGAATGTTGATAACCATGTTCTAAGCATTAAACAAATCGGCTCACATCACAAGTTTAATGGGCTAGCTTAAACTTTAGACTAAAACTGCTTGCAAGCTGCAAAGGAAATTTTAAAAGTGTGGGTAGAGGGAGGGGGGTGGGGGGCTAAAGTGTTTAATCAGATAAAGTCATAGTTCTTTTGAAAATCTCAATGTTGTTAAATCAGACCTAAACAAATTAATTTACGTGGTTGGCATATGTTAACCAAAGTACACATACTTGTTTAATTTGATTAAATCATTTTATATCAAAGGTTTGTTATTTGCAGTTTCAGAGAAGATTTTCAATGATGTAATTATATCCTATATAGAAAACCTGTCACCTCTTTTTCAGGGGAGCTTTAAACCACAGGGCCATACTTTGGATAATATTTGTAAAAGACATCAATAAATGCAACAGTAGGCCATTCTTGTATTGTCCTCTGTCTCTGTCCTGATAGCTCCCTATCTCAATAGTTGCAAATGGTTGTAGGTTCATGAATCTCCTGGTCATTGGTCATACAGAAAGATGTTGAATGTAAAATCAAGAAGCTTTCATTTCAGGCACTCCAAATTGAATAGAACTGTAACATTTGGAGTGCCTAGAATTTGTAAGATTCCTAGGCAACATGTATCAGGTGTTGGAGTACATTTACTTTACTACAAATACTTTTACCCGTCCTTGTAAATCTAAAAAAGCTTTCATTTCGCAAAAGTAGTTCATATATTAAACTATAATAAGGTTGCTCAATCAGAGTTTGAATAATTCTGATATCTAGATGTGCCTTTAATTGCAGCAATTTAATGTCCAACTCGTGATGTCAATTGAGCTGGTTAAGCAATACTGCATTTCCTTGGTGTGGGGATTGCATTATATACTTGAATAAACAAACAGTTTTTGCGTTGGAAAGTACAAGGTATTGACGATGTTACATGCAATTTTCTTGACCTGACTCCATCCAAGCCTTAAATCTTAGATCAACATGTACTTGGGGCTATGTGTTTTATCAATGAGAACTATAAATTATGTTCAATTTAGTGCAACTTATAATATATCATTCCGAATACAAAAACACTAGCATTTTCTTTAAAACCACTAGCATTAATATCCTATGTTATGATAAAACCATTGCCAAGGTGGTAATTTGAAAACACTAGAAATTTTATCTGGTCAGGGTTTGACATAGTCTTTCTAGGCAGCTGGACTTGTTTTGCAGTTACTTTGAAAATCTTCAAAAGCTAAACTGATCAAGACTGGAGCAAAATCCTCACAATACCAAAAGGGATTTTAAAGACTTATGAGATCATTCTCATATCACCAATACCATTAGTTTTTATCTACAAACTTAAGTCAACATAAAAATGTTTTACATTAATATTGCAATGAATAAAACATATTGCAATAACATGGCAATCAAGCCTAAACATGAGATTTCAACATTTTCCAGATAAACAATAAATAATTTTACTTAATAATTTTCTCGATACTTACACAAGCTGGAAAATGGTCTCTTTTTGAATACTTCACATATTTCATGGCTTTCATCATTCAAACTAACATTTCGCTTGTTATTTCAATATTCAATGATTTGGTAAACAATCATAAATGATGGTTAAAATTAAGATTCATACTAATCGTGCCTACCAAAAACACCTGACTGACCAATAAGAATCCAATTTCGGCAGGGCTTACTGGTGGTTCAGTGAAATCAACCATGACCTCCCACAATCTGCACTGATCAACAGTTAATGCATTGTTTCCATTGTTCTTATTTTCATAAAGTTAGAAAACAACTGCAGTGAATAAAAGTTATTCCTTATCACTGAGAGAAAGTTTAGAATGAACGAAGCCGACGGTTACATTTAGTTGGATATCAAATCCTACAAATGTATTCATCATTTTATGTAACCGTATTTAGTATAAATGTTAAAGTTTTGAAAGTCTAAAAAGTTTCAATTTTTGTATATTTTGTGCTTCATCTAATTTCATTGAAATTTGTTTTTCTTAGTGTTCAATCCCAAGCATACTTGTTCACATTTAAGTGCAAGAAAAGTCTCTAAATTATGATCTGAATAAATTTTTATATTAATGTTAGGTCACATAAAAGATAAACAATGAATTGTGCTTTTTAAAAATAACAGTTTTTCATCTGTTTAAAATTATTTCAAATGCTGTGCATTGAAATTTGATTATGAGTTTAAACTATGACAGGAATAATTCAAGGGAATGTTTTTTTTGTGATTTCTAGCATTTAAATTGTCTGAATCGCATGAATATTTATAAATTACGTAAGGTACCGGGTATTCTCAAATTGGTCACACTTGTTGAACTTTGTACTGTCTTCTTTTTGTCTGTCTCAAATTTAATACAGCATTGGCTTCACCTGTTGTTTATTAAAGGGACTGTACACCAGAATGGCACCAAAAAAGTTGGATTTTTTTCTTTAACGAATCTAAGGACAATTTTTTAATAAACTATTTTACTCTTTGATATTGTTATTGTAAATAAAATACCAAAATGTAAAAAAATTGCAGTGCAGTGTCGAATCCACTATGCTATGAAGACTGGGTGGAATTTCCAGATATATACCTAACTCGCTTAAATCACGTAATAACATCAACGGCAGATTACGCATAAGGAATGAATTATACTCGGTAATCTTTTTTTAATGGAAAAACACGAAATAACTGCTATTAATAAATCATTTGTAAACTATGTGCATCATCAGTTAGTAAGTTTCAATGCATTAATTGACGGTACACATCGATACCAAGTTAATATCAGGTTTCTATAAAAAAAGAAAGTTATTTCTTTTCCATTATTAACTGAGTACAGCCCATTTAAAATGTACCTTATAATGTCTGTGACTTATCAAATATTTAATAGTAATGGTCTGCAACCAAGATTTGTTTGAATTATCAAGGTTTCAAACTGCATTGTGTATGCGATTGGAAAGCTAATCTTGAAAGCTCCCTTAGTATAATTTTTAAAAAATAACATAGACCCTGCAAGGTACTCATATTTGGATTATTCATAAAGATTTGCACAGTTATTTTTGTATAATTGCATTTATTAATACAGGTTACTTTTTTCAAATCTATGATTTAGATTGCAAAGTATAACTTATATAAATAAATATATATTCTTAACTTCTAATAAGTAATTAGTTAATTTGTCAACTGCGCACCAAAACACTGAATCTGTATGTATACGCAAGCTTATGCATCAGTCAATTAATTGTAACCATGCACCCCCCCCCCCCCCGGTCCAGGGAATAGCGGGGACTTTTACTTTCGGTCCAGCCAACACAAGCTAAAATCCCCGCCCTGCAGGGATGATCTGATGGCAAAGTCCCCACCAAATCCCCCCCCAGCACCCAAGGGACATTAGGTTAAGCCACATCCCCACTGTATTTTCCACGAAGACCCGATACTGCGGGGCCACCTGAAAGGTAAAAACACGGCCCATTTCCCCGGTATACCCCCGGATGTGGGGGCCCTGGTTACAATCCACTGGTGCATGCTGATCCATAGTAATCCAATCTCATGCCAAGACGATTTCTGGTCTGACATCTCCAGGTAAGTTATTCTTAAGCATAAAAAAGCCTGGACAGCATTTGAGAAAGACTGTTGTGAGGGTAAATCTTCATAACTTCACTATGCCACAACATTGGGTGATTACTGATTTTCATTCTTGGCGAGGAAACAAAAAGTGAGCTCAAAGCGTCTTCAGAAAAAGAACTTTATGCACCAGTCAAATGTAACCACGCCCACCCACCCCCTTTCCAGGTCTGGGGAATACTTTGACTTTCAGTCCAACCAATCCCCTATAAAATCCCTGCCCTACCCTGCGGGAACGAACTGGTGGTAAAATCCCTGCCAAATAACCTCGCATCCCAAGGATCTTAGGTAAGGGTAATTCCCCGCTATATTTTGCGGGAAGACAAAACCACCGCAATCATCAGGCACTGCGAGGACACCGCTGAAAGGTGAAAACACTGCCCTTTTCCCTAGTATACCCCGAGGGGGTGGTAACAATTGACTGGTTCATAATAAGAGTAGAAATCAAAAGTGAGCAGGCAAATGGCGATGGTTTATCACACAATGTCATTGAACAAAATGCACTTACACTGAGAATGGCTCCAAGACATTTCTATGCACATAGGTAAACACTCATCATATTCATAAGCCAGATGCTATGCACATATTCATACATTTGGCTTCATTTAAAATGAAACTTTATAAATAAGTATGCGCATATTTGATATTTCTTTATAAATAAGTATGCGCATATTTGATATTTCTTTATCTCCATTTTGCAAAATTGAAATCACATGATTTTATCAAACGAACTTGTATTGCTTGAAATTCTACGTGTCAAATTAAACATGCTATCCACGGTAAGATGACAATAAATCCGTTTGATGGTGGTAATCATTCAATGGCGACTTTATTGATAAATTTCTTCAATATAACACGTATAAAATTCACATCATCAGCATCCTATAAAATTCACATCATCAGCATCCGGAAGTAGTGATAACATGTACATGTGTGAATCATTCGACCGCTCTGATCAGAGTGAATGAGTCAATACAGTAGACTGGTACCCGAATTTACTTTTCCTCAAGAACACAAGTTATAACGTTATAAAGGTACGCGGCATATGGTTTTTTATTTTACATTAATAGTATTTAAACAATCAATACCAAAAATCATGCTGTATTTAAAAAAGAGTGACATGCAATGATTAGTTAAAAAATAAACTTTGTATTTAAAAAGAAAATGTCACGGCAACATGCAAATTATGTCGAAAAAAGAACAGCCCTGTTAATAAATTAATACCAACATTCTATACAAAGGATAACAATACTTTTTAAAAAAAACAATAACAAATATCTTGGTTGTTTACTACTTAGACCGCAAGCTTGATTCGTTTTACGTACCCACAAGACATTTCGAATGCGCGACGGGCACCGTGGTTAGCTGATACTGATCTCTTTTCGGATAAAAGAGAAAGTGGCTACCAGTCTATCAATCAAGAGCTTTGGATGGAAAATGTCGATGCGTACTTTTCCAATATGTTCATATTCTTATTGCATTTAATCTGACCATATGCAAGAACATTCATGGAGTTAACCCGATTAACTCACTCGCTACGTACCCATTTCTTGTGCTTCATTAAAAGAACATACAATTAGCTTGTCTTGTTAGGAGAAATATTTTTATTGGATGTTTTCATTGTAATCAGTTCTGGTACTACTTTGATTATTCAAATTTGCTAACGGCAATCCAATCAAAATACAGCGTATGAATACATTACGTCAGTGAATCCCCAGATTCGGCTTGAAAATGCAGACATCGCGATTACGGCTATGAACTAGGCCACAAATGCCCTAGTCCAAAAATCAGTATCATCGATGCTACCGTCATTTTCCAAACCTGTATCAGGCTACCGCTTGTAGCATGTGTTGGGTGCTAACTTTTACACACTGATATTTATTCAAGTTGTTTATAACATAAACTACTCAATAACATAATTTTTTAGGAACATACTATAATAGAAATAAGAAATGAATTTGAATGTTTTCTATTAACGATTTGTATTTAGATTCCAGAAAATGCACTAAAACATTTATTTGATTTATGTTGCATTTCTGACATGGAAATGTCGTGTAAATCGAAGTGCAGTTTCTTTGGTTTAAATTTTTATTTAAACATTTTAATAATAACAGGAGACAAATTATAAAAAGAATATCAGGTCGCTTTTCTGTCAACCTGCATCACGTCTTGTTTGGTGTATGAACATGCACCAGTCTCTACTGCTACTCGATCTCGACAGATACGTATTTACACTCCGTAAACTCCATCCTGTCATAATATCCACTTTATATTATAACACCAAAGTAAGAACTTTGTCGTAGGTATATGCTTTTGTTTCTATAATCATGCAGTAACTGCCTTTACATCAACATTTCAGTAATTATGTCACATTCAATAATTTTGCGGATAATGGTGAAAAACACAGAGCAAAATTCAAAGAAAATATGTGTCAATGCCTAAGACAGCAACCAGTAAAAGAAGTTTTATTCATTGAAAGAATACAGAAACTTTTCTGTCGAATTGAATCATATTTTGATTTAACTAATGTAAACAAAGTTTGTCTGATGGTCACGGCCCATTATAATTAATAATCCATTGTCCTTACACAAGGGATGAAAAACAGCTATGAAATGATAGTGTCAATTAAAAGTTTGGAACAATGTCACAAAAAGTACCTTTAAAATGGTTTCCTCTGATTCCAACAACATGTTAACAGCAAAAAATCCAGAACTATTTGAAAAATGACAAATAACTACTATTTCCATATCAAACATTCCATCTACGCCAGACAAAACAAACTGAGTTATGACTGGCCAAAGCAATGTCCTAAAGCGGACGAGGCAGAATTCCATAAAAAGATACCTTATCATAGACGAGCTGGCAATTTTTTTCAAGGAGCTTTTTAACCAAAGGCAAAATGCTGGCTTCTTCAAATATGACGATATAATAATCACTCTGTTATAGCTGTGTTACCTTAAATAGATATCAAATGCAATCTCTCAACAACCTTTTCCGAGAAATATGGGCAGTCAAGTATTGGAATAATTGGACTTGACCTGACAATTATCCACAAAGCAAACACTTGAAAGACCTATTTAGAAGTTTTTAAAAGAAAACTTGACGTGGAAATTAAAGTTTGATAAAATTACAAAATTTTCCGCGTAATCCCAAAACTCCTGGTAGCTGTAGAGTCGGAAAGATATTTAACAAGAGCACAGCCTGCAGGTGCAGAACACTCGTCTGATTTTATCCTTTTACGGTTTATTTATTTCATAATTTATTTATGAAAAATCTTTAAATTTGGATTGAATACAATGTATTTATGTCTTACAATAACTTCACACAACTGCTATTTTTGAAGTGTCTAACAAAAATTTACCATGTGGAAAATAAATCCAAGTTAAATACATGAAAATGAGATCTCAAGTCGGACAGATGGCTGTCTTCATAGGATGAGTTTTTGTTTGAACAGCCAAATGAGATAAGCTGATTAATTCCTTTTGACTATATTCACTATATATTTTACAAGCTTATTACTTTTATATAGAAAAGAATGGTTAGATAAATATTGTAAGTTTCTGTACAAAAAGAATTGGTGTACAAAACATAGTTAAGTCATTACTGAGTCAAACTGCATGTTGTTGGTTGCATTATGTTGACTGTTACAAATATTGTGTGTGTGAAACTTTGTAAGTTTAGAAGGGGCAATAATCCAGCCTAATACATTACAGGGTTATGGAACTTGTAAAATTCTTCATTTATACTATTTTTCATTGAACAAGTATTCCAAAGTCTGAAAGTGATAGCTTTGATTGTTTGCATGTAAGTGACCCAAGCACAACACTTAAAAAATCAGACTAGCTAAAAATTACAAAATCCAAAAATACTAAAATATGATGTACTAATATGAAATCTGTATTAGGTGCCAAAAGATTCTTTTTGAAATAATATATGGCCCTATATAACTCGACAAAGTACCTGGAGAAAATATGGATGCAAGCTATTGCAAAGAATGTCATTGGTTGCATAGACAAAAGGTTGCTGCCAAGGGAGTTAGAGGTTGTTAATGAATGGTTGCTAAGAAATGAGATGGTTGCTAAGGCAGTTGATGGTTGCTCAGGGTTTTTGGTTGTGAAAAAAAGTCAGATGGTTGGTAGGGAAACATCCTGTTACTGAGGAAGTCAATGGTTGTTTAAAAAATATGGTTGCTAAGGAGGTGTATGCTTGTGAAGAGAAGAGATGGTTGCTAGGGAAGCATGCTGCTGCTAAGACATTAATAGGTCACATAGAAAGATGATTGTTGCCAAGAAAGATTGGGGTTGCTATAGAAGTCAAAAATTGCTGAGAAAAGTCATGGTTGCTATGGAAATAAAGACATTTGAAGAAAGTTGGTACAAGGCCACTAGACAAATCTACATAGTAAATATATCAGATCTCTGAAGTTTTGGATTATTTTTTAAATATATAAGTCTATGTTAAACAAGTGCTCCCAGTTCACAGGGCATTTAAAACAATCCTGATATAAGTCTATATAAAACTTAAATCCCTCCCCCTGGCGGCCATTTATTGTTAACTGCATGAAACTATCACCACTGGAAGGATTTGGTAAAGGGTAACACAAGGCTCATTTCTGATTTTTTTTCTATTATCATGTGTGTGGTGTCTGACAAATTATTTTTCTAGTGGAAGCTAGCTCCCTGGCAGCCATGTTTTTTAATACCTAACATGTCTTGAAGGAATTTGGTAGCTAAGGTCACCCAAAGAAAATTTCTGTGAAACTATTTGAAATCAGGTCAGCAATTTTTGAGAGAAAGATTTTCAAAGTTTGACATAAAGCCAGAATGTGCAAAACTAGCCACGCCCCCTTGGCCCTGTTTCTACGAAGGGTTTTGTTTGTAACTACATATCTCTTAAATCTGAAGGAACATCAAACTTGCCAATATGTTTTATTTCTCCAACTTAGTGTCAGTGACAACACCAATCAAAGAAGTTATTCCTGTGATGTTTGGCCTGAGAGGTTTAGAAGATGTCATTTGGATGACAGATAGTGAAGAAGTTCAATAGTTCACCTATGAAAAGATTATAATGCTTTAAGCATTTCTACATTTCAAACTGTTGAACAAAATTCTTACCTTCATTTTAACCACACAATCATATAACGAAACACACAAAACTGATAAAAGAAATTATTAAAAAAGATGTTTTTTATCTTTATCATTAGTATTATTATTGTATTTATATATACATATGCAGTCAAAATCTGCACCAGTCTGTACCATGTCCTACATGTACCAGTTCTGGGGAATCACATGCCAACAGAAATTAAACAAGGGAGATTTCCAATAGTGCCAGTTGACTATTGAAAGCTAATTAATTCTGAGTTAGATGTGTGGTCACCAAGCCAGACATGTGGGTTTCCTCCGGGTACTCAGGTTTCCACATTACAAGACCACAGTCTCACATAACATCGTACTGATGACAGTGATTGATATAATGACTGCTGTAAGGATTGATTTAAACAATCGTTCTAAACAAGTACTTAACAAGATGACCTTTGGAATTACAGAACTAAATTATTATTCATCCCTTCCTTCAAGTTATTTGTTCCCCATAGTTTCATAAATTAAAGATGCACTGTTACTCCCAAGTAAGATTTACCACAATTATTACAATTGTTTAAATATACCACAAAGGATGAATAAATGTCAGAAAAATGGTTATTATGAAGAATACGGTGTTTAATTTGAAAGAAATGAGCATAAAACACAGTATTTCTACCTTATGAGCCTATAAACCACAGTTAATCTTTAATCATTCACAAATCATTTAATATTTTTGCCTTTTCAGCTATTTAAAATACATGGTTACAATCTTGTTATCAGTAGTTAATATTTTTCATAAATGCATTATTTAGTAAGTATTTTAAGGTTTATCAGTCAAAATTTATGTTTGTTATACAGTCATGTGTATGTATTGATTTTGAATAAGAGTGTCACTTTAAGCATTTATCATGCATGTTCTATACATGTGTTGTATTTGTCACCTTTTATAATTAGCTTGTTTGGCCACATGGGTCTATGACTGTTTGGGCGTGGAGTGTGTAAGCATATTTTTACTCGCACTCGAGCCTTGGCCATTCGGCAAGTGCTCCGTTAAGATTGTTAGTCATTTTAGGTTTTTGGAGCAAAGTGCACAGACAGAATGTAACCGTGGTTAGAGCTACCCTGGTTCTTTAACGAGCACCAGTGTATAGCACTGTCACACGGGACCCCGATTTAACGTTCTCCCGGAAGACGATTAGTATTTTGTAGTGATGAGATGGGGAATCAAACCTGCAACCCCTTGATTGATAGTCAAGTATGTTACCACTAGACCATGGATCTGCCATATGACTGTTTGGTTAACACAGTCATGTTTATATCCATTCTAATCTATCACCTATACTCTACATGTGTATGTCTATTTTTAGAAAGTGTCACCTTAACCTTGAACTATTAAACCAAACGTGATGCTGCTGTATGTTAGGCTGGTCCATGGTCTAGTGGTATATACTTGACTGTCAATTCAGGGGTCGCAGGTTTGATTCTCCGTCGCACCACTAAAACATTACTTATTGTCTTCCGGGCAGGAGGTTAAATGGGGGTCCTGTGTGACAGAACCAGGGTAGCTCTATCTAGAGGTACTTTCTGCCTGTGCACTATGCTCCAAAAATCTTAAACGACTTACAATCTTATTGGAGCAATTGCTGAATTTGGCAAGGCCCGAGTGCGAATATAAATAAGCTTACACACTGCTTGTACATGTTACATTAGACACAAAGAAAAACTTCATGACAATTATAATACATATGTTTGAATTACTTTAGTTTACTTCTAATAAAAATGACCATTATCACTACATGAACTGCTTCAAGGACTTCATTGATCAAAGGCATTCAAGACAAAAAATGCAACAGTATAGCTGCAATAACATTGTGAATTAAGAAAAACTTCAAGGTTTAGAATTAAAGGGCTTATAAGCCTTGATTATGTATAATATATATACCCTTCATGAAAATTATGTCTAATCAGTTTTGTTTTGTCTTGTGTAGCCTTACTAAGCATAAAACTCTTGACCCTGACCTTGACCCCAGCTGCCTTAATATATAGTTGATATACACCAAGTTTCATAACCATGAAGAGTTAGCAAATGTGAAGACGTCAGGCCCCAATTTCTCGAAACTTCTTAAGTCCCATATAACAGGATTAAGCTAATCTCACTATTATTGTTGTTCTATAAAATGTGTTATATTTACGTCTTCAAGAATTTTTCAAAATGATGTAGAAATAATCTGTATGATTATCAGAATAAACCATTTTTCATTTATCAAAATCTATTTTCAGTATGTATTTTGGCTAATTGGAATAAGCGACTTAAGCCTGTTAGGCTTAAGAAGTTTCGAGAAATTGGGGCCTGGTCTTCTCAGTCAAATCAGAGGCATAACTAGACTAATAATTGAAATCAAGTTTTGAATTACTTGGCATTTCTTCAATTCATGACATCTTAATACAGTCAAACATTTCAGTTACCTTCAAATTCAACGATGGAATCCTTTAAAAAAGCACACTTTTGGTATTACGGAAATCCTCATAAAAGTTCTTCTGTCTCACGGATATCTCCATACTGGGATCAATCACAAGATTAATTGTAACAGTTTTGTAGATTACTTGTGAATTTTAAATAATCACTGGCCATACTGATTCTAAAAACAATGATTTAAACATCAGCAGGCCTTAGATGACAATTTTAAGTAATGAACTGTCTGGGGAGACATGAAGCGTTGTCATGGTAATGTCATAACATTATAGAATATACCTATAGTTTCATAGCAGTTATAAGTATTGGATAATATGGTATCTACCTTCTGGCCAATGTAATGACTCTTATAAATGCCAGTTTCTGCAAACACAATCATACTAATTGCTCAGACAAATAGCAAATTGGAAGCAAATTATGAAAAACAGAATGAAAACGCCCTACAGTTAAAAAAAATATATATAAAAGACACATGTAACCCGGTGCTAATTTGCCGTTTTTACTATTTCCTTGATAGAATATTATGTTGTGAAATTAGCGTTTTCACGCACGAAGATTTTCGTGAGATGTTCTCACTTCAAACATTACTTTTGGGAGACATCTTGTATTGTACTTTTTAAAGTTAGGAGTTTTAGCATTATGATATTTGGTATGTATTGGCCCTTCATTGTTTAATTCTGCATTTGGTGCAAGGAGTTGTATTGGATGCTTTGTTTGTATTTTCGGAGCAATCCATGTATTTTCGTGATTCTTGTGAAATACTAGTTCAAGATAGCAGTGATGTCTCTTTCTTGTCTTTGTTGCACATTTTGCACATGTTTATAATATGTTGATTTACAGATTAACAGTACACTGACAACACGGTTATGGGGTGAGATAGGAGACGTTTTGAGATATTTATAGGACATTTGGTTCCACATACCTGTAAGTTTTCATTGTGTTTATGTTAGGTCATATCATACGATTTTACCATTATACCTTGTTACGGCCACTAGACGTATTACAACTTCAGTATTATTTGTGTACAAGATTATTATTTGTGTACAAGATTATAATGAAGTAACATGTTTAATAGTAAAAGTATAAACATGCAATGTATAATTATAACTATGCATTAATTGTTATTCCATTGTCTATTTTCAGTATGTTCAGTTATATTATAGAACGACACGGTTGTGATTGTTATACCAGTATCATGGAATACAAATGTAATGAAAGGAACTTGTATTTGGTGTTATATTCACTTAATCCTTAATCCACCTGGACATTATTTATACCTGAACCCCGACGTTTAACTTTCTGATTACCGGAAATATCGGCTTGTTACACACAGAATTAAAAAGAAAGCTTAAATCTAATGAGCGCAGATAGATGTTTTTATGGTAACATGAAGATGAGAAATATAATTATTATTTTTTTGTTACAGAGCTGTATAAGGGACTAAGAGACCTAAAATACCTTTATGGCAAAATCAGATGCCAATGGGGGGTATATCATTGTACTGGAGGCATACATCTATTAAAACTACAACTATTTTGAATATCACATCAACCTTAAACTTGACAAAAAAGCATTTAAGATGATGATGAAGTAATTCAAATATTTGTTTTTAAAACAGACGGACATACATACAGCCAGAGATACACAGAGACAGATAAACAGATAAGCAGGCAGATATATGGACAGACAAAGCAGCATATATAGCACATAGCTCTCTCACTTTTCAGACCAGCTAATAATTGCCCAAGTCATACTACTGCATTTTAAGTTATAAGTGTGGCCAAATACTTCACCTCCTCAGCAGTCAATTGTACCATCTGGGGAATGTAGAGACTGGCTGTGATCATGGCGAGGCCGTGTATGGGGCGGTGGTTGTCCGGTTGGCAGATCACATAGTCTGGGGCCGGTGTGTGCTCGTGTCCGAATGCAAGCCCAGCACCCCAACCATCCGGAACCTTCAGCAGCACTTTCACCCTCTAGGTATAGAAGAAATGTAATGATAACACAACTTACTATTTTTCATTGTTTCAAAGTTGCAAAAATCATTTGCTTTGCATCCTTATTTTCATTTAAGATTTTGACAGAAAATGAAGCATACAACCAAAAACACCAATGTAAACTTTTCAAATAACATTTACTACTAAAAGGGAAGCGACTAGAATCAGCCCACCTTTCAAGAAAGTCAATCTTACTGTGATTCATAAAAATACGCATAGCCTTAACATTGGCATTCTTTGTTAAAGCCTTAATGTACATGTATAACCATGAGCTCATAAATGAAGAAGTCAATCTAATACCATTCACCTCAACCAAGCTTCCATGTTCCCAAATAAGAGCCCATACAGCAAGTGCAGGCACCCAAAGCCCAGGTGCTAGGGCAAGACACCAGCCCAACACCTTTGACCAGCCTGAGTACTGGACATGACCGTAGTGACTAGGTCCACCATTTATTCCCGCACATGTGATCAGGCCCTGAATGGAAAACAAATACAACAACATAAATGTATTAAGTACTAACAGAAAACAAAAATTAGAGCTATGAGTAAAATATAAGTCCAAGAGAAAAAACTTTACGACAATTTGGCCCTTGCTCATGAAAAAAATGTTCGGCACCAGCAGCATAATGATCTTGTGTGATTAACTGTAGTACCTTAGTAGTTAACATTGCTACACACTTTTTTAAACATCACACATAAATCTAACTGATTAACCATTGAATGACTCAAATAAAAACCTCCTACTACCTTTTTTATGATGATTAAGTAAATAGAAAACCTACTGCAAGCACACATGGTATAGGAATACTACCCCAAGCACACATGTTGTAAGACAACCTACCATTAGTATTCACACTGTAAGGCAACCGACCACAATTACACATGGTGTAAGGGAACTTACATGAAATCTACCCCACAAATTTTGGCAAAAGTACACAAGTAAAAGGAACGTGTACACAAGTGTAAGGAACCTTCAACAAGAACACATGGCGTAAACAACTTACCATAAGTACACATGGTGTAACAAATTTCCAGTTGGTCATCCACCAGAGTGAATTCTTGTGTCCCGTCATATCTTCGATGTTGTGAAGGAACTTCTGGGCCCCAAACACGTACATGAGGATACAGCACTCGAGCAGCACCACGATATAGGGCATGACAAGGGTCACATACCCGTCCAGGTAGTGGATAATGTACACACCCAGCTAAAAATAGCCCAAACATAGCTTAATGTGAGCAGATTTTAACCAATCAGAGAATATGAGTCAAAGTGCCATAAAACAATTATTATAATTTATAGCTAACCTTAAACGAGTGGGCAGGTATTCATGAAACATCTTAAGTCATTTTCTAACTTAAGTCATTTTCTTATGTTATGTATCTCACTTATCATTATTTTACAGGGCTTCTAAAATTTTGGATCCTCAGTATGTCCGGATCCGGCCACAATCGGTCTGGACGCGGCGCCCCCCCCCCCCCCCCCCCCAAAAGAAAGGCCTGTTCAGAAGTCCGATTATTTAGAAATGTCACACATTTTTCTCGACTCTTTTCTGTCAATATTTTTTCCCGATATCGCAATAATTTATTTTTATCATATAATTGCTTCATAACCCATACTATCTGAAATACTTTTTTCATTGACTTGATTCAAGCTACATGTACATACTTTTATGTAAACAAACACTTTTCTTTTAGTTTGACTTTATGTTTTTAGGAAATTGACTTAAGTTAAGAAAAGACTTAAGATGTTTTATGACTACCGCCCCTGAAGTATATTGTAAATTTTTACAGGATTTAGTAAAGTATGTTTACTTTCAATTAAGATAAAAGTATTAAAATGTTTCTTTAAAACTAGACCACTAAACCTCATGATTGTCAACGAGGATAATACCTTGGTTGTGAGAAGGATGCCAACCGCCATAAAGAAAATACAAAGCACAAGTTGTAATGCCCAGCGACGCTGCCTGGTGACAGTCCCACCTCGTCCCCTGTGCCACTCGAGTCCCGCCTCAATAAGAGTTTGTACAAGCACGAGCAGGGAAGACACGCCTACTACACACACAACCGAGAAGTACAGCATGAGGAACGCGGTGGAGTCTGACACCCGTGTCAAGATGTAGGGGTATACGGCATAACCAACCTCATATTCTGTGAAAAAACAGGACTTAAAATTGATTTCAAATACATGATATTTTACTTTTCTTAGTTTAAAATCAAGCATTATGTAAGAAGAGATACTATATTGAAGTTTGCAATTATTTCATGAGGTACAGCCATACCCCACTGGTTCAAACAAGGCTCGAATTCCTTGTTGGCTCGAACTGGATGTAAAGGCCCGATTTGCATATACTGATGTAACAAACCAAACTCAAGAATTTTTACCAATGACCCTTTAGTGAGACCTTGATCTTTAACCCACAAACATTGGTCCATCCCTCTAAGAGAATTATCATTTTTATTATTAAATTATTATTATAAAGTGAAAATAAAATCCAGAAATGTTATGGCAAAACTATACAAAACTTGTGGCTTCCATGTTGACCTGGTATAGAATCTTACATGGTAACATATAAAAACAATTCAAGAGAAACGAGTTCTATGTTAAGAGTCATTGAAAGCATTGTCAAGGTCAAATCATTAGCAAAAGTGCACATGAACAGATTCCGGCTGTGAGTCTATGGCATGACCATCTTTAATAAGGCCTAAAAATAAAAAATGTTTCCTGTAACATGCTAAAAAAAGATGGGTCGGTAGCTAGGTTTTTTTAAAAAAAAATTTTAATTCTTGTTTTAAAATGTCAGAATGATCCAATATTCATGTTTATTTCAGGTGAATTATTTTAAAAAGAATTCAGTGTGATATATAGATTCAAACTTTCTGCCATAAATAAACTAAAACTGCTAGCTTGACAGCCATTGTACATGTATGTTAGTTGTAGAATGCATTCTTTTGAAGGGCAAGCCATGGGTTCGACTCCCAGCGGTGGCAACATTATGTGCAATTTTGAGCATTGTCAGTATGTTCACCAGGGAAGCAGTTCATCTTTAGACTTTGCAAATATAACCCAGTAAGAAAGTGAATCAAATAACATTTAGCAAATTTATTTTTGGCAAATGTTTTAAACAAAACTTTCAAAATGCATACATTTTGTAGTAATAAAACATGATATTATTGCACAAACTATTTTAAAATAGACTGTGTAATAATATCAAGTTGTATTACAATTAAATGTACATGACAAGTATTATGAAATAAAATGCTGTTACAGCAAGAACTGGCAAGAATCTCCACAAAACATAAATCAATACTTCGAGTGATAAATGACTAGAATCAATGACTAAACAATTTAACTCTTAGAGCATTGTCAGAATTGTACATGGTCTACCCTGTTCACTGCTTAGACACTTCAACCTAACCTACTGACTCAGCAGCGAACAGTGTAAAATGATAGATTGGACTGGAATAAGTTTAAATAGACTAGAATCAGTATCAAAAAAGCTTGGACTGACCATTTTTTGTAAACAGTACAAGAGCGGTCACAGACAGCTATATCCCCCGCCTCATGGGGACATTTTTTGTAACGAAAGCCAATCAATGGTAAGGGTAGTTTCTCAGGAATATAAGAAATGCGTAAAATTAAGAAAGGGCAATAACTCTTTCAAAAAAGGTCATATTGCAAAAGCCTGACAATATGCACTGTGTCACTATATAGTCATAAACGTAAGAGGAGTTGCAAAGAAACCAATTTTAAATGTAAAATAAGCAAAGGGCAATAACTCTTTCAAAAATGGGCGAATTGGGAAAGTTTGGTAGAAATCGCTTAAAAAACGTAAGAGGAGTTCCGAAGAAACCAATTTTAAATGTAAAATAAGCCAAGGGCAATTACTCTTTCAAAAATGGTCAAATCAGGAAAGCCCGACAGTATGCGCTGCTTCACTTTATGATCATCAATCTGTGAAAGTTTGGTAGAAATTGCATGAAAAACGTAAGAGGAGTTGCAAAGAAACCAATTTTAAATGTAAACTAAACAAAGGGCTATAACTCTTTCAAAAAAGGTCGAATCGCAAAAGCCAGAAAATTTGCGCTGCTTCACTTTACGATCATCAATCTGTGAAAGTTTGGTAGAAATCGCACGAGAAATGTAAGAGAAGATGCAAAGAAATGAATGTGGGACGGACGGACGGATGCACACACGCACGGAATCGCGCCTACCATTACTATATCCCCTCACCTTTTCGAGGGATAAAAACAGCAAAACTAGGAAACGTACAGTTCATTCATTAAATAGTTTCCACAACTTATTTTTTTAAAACAATTTCCAGTGTTTTAAAAAGATCTGCTGTTCATTCTGTAAAAATCTCAAGCACGATGAAAATATAATCAATTTAACTTTTTTTTTTTTTTTTCTTGTCACACAATTTTATTCAAGTTTACAGTCATAAAACACTAAATGATTACTATGATACAATGTAGCATAATTATATAAACTTATCCTTTCTGAAAGTAGCTGAACATTCTTTTTTTATCTCATTCATTTTTACACAGAGTACAAATCAATGCACATACATTAAGGCAATAATGTCATAATAACAATTTTATGTGTTTTCTTATATCTGTATATCCATTTTTATGTACAAAAAAAAATTGTGAACATTGTAACTAGAAATAGGATAATTGCTCATTTTACTCAAATGAAGCTTTTCATTTTGAATGGAAGGCATCACATTCAATGCAGACATCACATTCAATGCAGACATCACATTCAACAAGATTTAGGGGTGCTTACATGCATCTCTTCCTTTGCCATCATTGTAACACATCCATTAAAATATAAGAAGTTCTGTCGTTTCTTTCCATACATTGCAGTCTTTCCTTCAGAGTTCATCACTGTCTTCTACACATCATGCTTTTATTGCTGTACTACCACCATATTTAGTCATGTTATTCAATTGTCCTCTGAGCAATAATACTCTTCCAGGGAGTTACATCCCTTCACTTATTTTAAAACTGTTGTTCACTAATGTCAAACTAGTTTGCCCTTTTCTATACACTTTTTACAATATCTCATAGGTCCATTGGTCATAAAAGATGGTATGTAACCTTACCCACCATTAAAGAGGCAAACGCCAATACCATGTCGAGAGTTATCCCCATTATCCAAGTAGAGTTATCTCCCTTAAAGGCCCAATGATTGTAAGCACCTAACATTCATTTGTCCAGGACACATAGTAGGTTGACCCCCAACATTCCAAGATTCACTCTTCCTAACATTCCATTTTCCTTGTGCTGTATGTGGTACAGGAAAAACAGGATGGCATGGAACATGTTGTTTCTACCCTTGGGCAGGTTGAACACAGTGTCTTTAATGACCACTTGGAAATGTGTTGGGTTAATGCTGGTCTGGTATAGCAGTAAGTTATCCTTCTCAAGGTTAGGTTTGCCTGGAGTTTTGAGGAAGTGTTGGCTGGTGAACATTTTTCCATCGGGGTACCTTAGGTCCGGTGGAAGCCGCGAATCTAGGTATGTGCAGAACATATGCATCACCAACTGAGTATCTGTGGGCAAGCGTTCGCTCCATGGTTTCCCGTACTTGCCCCCACCACCACCTCGATTCCACAAGAACTCGCTGACACACCCATCACTACCCAACTCTTTAATCCTCTTGACCATGTACTCCTGATCTGATGTACAGTAGAGATAGGGGACCATCATATTGAGGGTTGGAACATGCGCCACTTTGGTCAGAGCCAGCTGTTTCAATGTTGACACACCAACTTCCCCAATTTCTGTATCTTCACTGCCTATTTTCCGAAGCTGTGAATTGATGGTGTCAATTTCCCATGATAGTTTCACCATTATTGTATTGCCGAGCCACTTTCTAAGACGCTCAATCCAGAGAAACAGGTCGTCATCTGTCACTCCAAGAGGCCTCCAGACCTCTTCTCCCATATCATCGCTATCATCCGTCCGCGACTTATGGCTCTGTGGGGAGAGACTGGCAAGCTGGTACTGGTTTTTACGGAACACATGGCTCAGATCCAGGCTTGGACGGCCGTAACTCCAGAATGATGAACTGTTCAGCGACATGTCCTGGCAACTGAGAGCTGCCTTGTAATCTTTCTCATCCTGCTCCTTCAAGTACACTGACAAGGACTGTAAGTCTATCATCTTGTCAGATGGGGAAGGTGATCTAAAACATGATGAGAGTGAAAGTCTGGATCGAAGTCCACTGCCATCCAGGCTTGACAGTGACGCAACGGGCGAGTACGGAGTAAATGAAGAGTTGGAAAAACCTGACAAGTGACCACCGCTGGTTTGAAAGCCACTCCTGCCTAAAGATGCGTGACCACTAGCATATAGGAAGGAGTTTCCCGGACTTGCGTAACTGTGGGAGGCAGTAAATGACCCAAGGTTGGTTGGAGTCATGGCCGCGTTACTGCTCCAATGGCTGGACGGACTATAAGCAGTATGAGAGCTGGATGGAGTACTACTGGAGAATACCAGGCTATTCTCGCCATTAGATGGAGCAGAGCTGCGAATGGGTCATTGTCCTTGACCCCAAGGAGTCGCTTCTGTATCTGAGTGACTTCCAGTTTGTTGTTGAAGACATAGTACGAGAGGCATTTGAACACATCGGAGACAATACTGAATACTAGCACGACAATTAACAACACCTCTATATACCAGAAGACTGTTCTGCCAATCTGCAGTACTGCACTCAGAAAGAAAATGTTCATATCAATATAAAGCAGAAATATTGCTACTCCACATGCCATGACGTTCCTCTGAGCATGTTGCACGTCTAGAGATGTTTTCCAGGTACCAAAAGTCTGTGATAACTACTATAATACCTATTTATTTAGATTCACTGACTCCCGGAAAAAAACATGACCGCCATTACTAGCGCATGCGCAAAATCAATATAACTTTTAATAGAATACCTTGTCTTATTTCCTTTTCTGGACTTGACTGGACCACGGTGGTTAAAAAATTCCCAGAGTCAAAATTTGGAAAAATATGTTCTGACTCTGACGAACGTATTATTTAGTTAATGCATCTTCGTTATGTAACCTAATGCATCCTTGTCAAATTCCAATATGTACCAGCGATTGTTTTGTTGCAACGACATCTTTCTTACTTTAACTTTCACTTTCACGTTTATCTTTTTTTCCAGAAGTAAACAAAAACATTCAACGTTCCTATTGCCAATATTGCAACATTGTATTTTTAATAAATGGCATAACCATAACTATACAATACTGTTTTGTTACAGAACTTAACTATAACACTGAGTGACAACGATCTACGCAATTCTCCTTTCACTTTCATTAAAATTGACAGGAAGTTAGCGTGCACCTGTTTTCCGTGCTTTTTAGACCATGTGGTACGAACAATGTTTACTTTTCTGTTAACTCCTTAAAAACTTATAAGAATATTTCTTTAATTAACAGGAGATATAATAAAACAACTTAAAATAAATGAACAAAACATATCTTAGCATTGTTGTTTTTCAAAACTATCGCTCTTAGCGAAAAAGCGGAAGGCTTCTGTTAATTTAATGGGTGGAGTTAATATTATGTCATTGCGTTTGAGTGCTGCTAATTGACATGGTAACCGATCAGATTCCAGATCAATAATCACTTGTCACTTTGGGTGTTTATTGCTCTTGTGGGTTAAACAAACATTCAGATCATGAATTGAGGCTCCTTTCAGATGATACCGACTCTCACACCGAAATTCTCCCGGGTCAAAACTGACACATACTACAAATGTATGATGCGTCAATATCGGGTCATTTATGATTTCAGTGCGTCAAAACCCGGGAGCTTGGGTCAATTGAAAGCCCTGCAGTTTAATGTCACAGCCATTAAGCTTTTTGCCATTGTTTCAACTTGTCAAACTGGAAACGTTTGTAACTATGCGACGAGTTCGGACACTACTAAATTATTTAAATTATCGTTGTCATCACAGGTCAGAGATCGCTAAAAATCTGACTTTTCGAATTTTGGGGCATAAAAAATTTGCGGTCGTTGGTAAAAAATTATGGTCGGTCGGTTTACAGGAAACAGACATATTTTTTTTTAGGCCTAACACAAAGGTAACTGAAATTAGGTTATACAATACCTGTGTGATGTGGAAGGTTTTCTACTGAGGTGTTGGTGATGTTAGCTAGAATGCCGAGACCTGAGCAGACTGTCAACCCACTAAACAGCACTGCTAAAACGTTACACATGCAGATCAACAGAAAGTTCCTGGAATATATAACATGAAATGTGATAAGAACACCAAGATGGTCTAGTTTTTTGCAGTCAAACATGAGACATAGCTTGACAATTGTTTAACCCAGTGTCACAGGTCTGGCTACACGCTTCACAATGTCACTAGTCATATGTGAACAAAGTTTCAAATATCGCCATATTGCCAAACAAGGGGAGTAACTTCACAATTGTTTAATCTAATGTCATGCTGGCTTAGTAACATGCTTGACAATGTCACTAGACATAAAATGTGAACAAAGTTTCAAATATCGCCATATTGCCAAACAAGGGGAATAACTTTACAATTCCTTTATCCAATGTCACAGGTCCAGCTATATGTTTACATTGTCACTAGTAATATGTGGACAAAGTTTCCATGTATCAAAATTCTAACTCCCGGCAGCTTATGATTTAGAGTTTTTGTCCTAACAAGTAATCTTTATGGAATGTGAAGGAAAAGTTAGAGGAATTATTTCAATTTTTTTTTACACAATCATGGTGTTAGACTTTGAATTCAATCAAAATAAGACGGGAAGAAAGCTGTGATTGTTATGGAAACATGGGTAAAGTAATTGTCATCATCATCAAGAAACTGATGTTCAAAAAAATAATCCTTTTAAAAAAAGAAGTATAACACATTGAACACGAGCTGTCACAGAGACAGGGCGCTCAACTATTCCACCGCTTTTCAGTGTAAGGATTGAAAAGTTTTGGCGAAACATGCATGGATCACTGTTAGATTAGATTTCAATGCAATATATGATGTGCTGAGATATTAACATAAATGTGGTTACATGCAAAATTTTAACCAGAAATTTTTAGTCTAATAATAAAGGGCCATTACTTGCAAAATACAGTTATCTAACTTGGATATTCAATTAGGTTGGGTGGTTGTGTACCATTGTATCAAGTCTCAATGCAATGCATCAAGTAGTTGCTGAGATATTATCCTATGTGTGCTAACATGCAAGACCTTAACCAGAATTCCTAAGTCGAATAATAAAGGGCAATTATTTGCATTAAATGCAAACAAGAGTTATATAACTTGAATCATTAAGTAGCTTGGATGGTTGAGTACCATTGTATCAAGTCCCAATGCAATCCCTCAAGTAGTTGCTGAGATATTAACTTATGTGTGCTTGCACGCAAAACCTTAACCAAGGTGTGACGCCGACGCTTGGGCGAGTAGTATAGCTCTCCTTATTCATCGAATAGTCAAGCTCAAAATTCATTATTTTAGGCAGTTTTAAACATTGATGGTTTAATAAGTCCTACGTCTGAAAATCATGCAAGTTGGCTTGTATAATTTTTCATAAAATATACAATTTCAATTAAGTCTTAGCAACAGAACAGTAAAAGATTTCCTGGTACCTGGGTCCTTTTTCACAAAGCAACTTCAATGAAAATTTCAACATTAAATTGCCAGATCAGGGCTCAACGTTAACTTTTAAATCCACTGGTCAATTCGGACTAGTAGATATATTTTCTACTGGTCCTGACCTAATATCCACTGGTCCTGACCAAATTGATACTTTTTGATGATATGATTTTAATTCTTTGCCTGTGAAGGTTTATTATATACACACATGATGAAAATAATAGTGAGCTTTTAATTTTAATATAAAACTTTAACTGGTTAACATTACAACAATGAAACAATAGTATGAGGATTGACTAGAATATACGTTGGATTATCAGGCAGCAATAAAAGATATATAGTACATATCTGACTTGAATGTACATTAAAATTTGTCAATCACATTAGCAAATGGCTTTAATTTACTATGCATAAGATAAATACTTAAAAACCAAATTCAATGCTATAAATATGGACGAAATGATTTGCTAAAATAAGTTATTGGAATTTTACATCGTAATAAAGATTGACCTAATTCCGATGATTTCACAGCTATCGTAAACTGTTCTGTGCTGTTTACTTCCGGTCGCAGATGTAACGCATGCGCAAGGGAATGTAAATAAAAACAACGAACGCTGCTTGCACTGCATTTATTTGTTGGATTATACATATTGTCAGATTTAGTCAGGGATCGTGCTTAACATTTCTGATTAAATTATTTCTTCTTGGAAATTTCACTGGTCCAGTCGGACTAGCCAGAACTGGTTTCTACTGGTCCGGACCATGAATCTGGTGGTCGCGGACCATCGGACCACCGTTAATGTCGAGCCCTGCAGATTTTTTACCATGAACTAGTTTGAATTGTTTCTTCCTAATTGAAGTTCATTGATATGAACTGGTTAATTAGACCAATATCTACTTATTTTCAACCTTTTTAGTTTAAAACAATTTCTAGTTTAGTTTAATTCAACTTTCAAAAGAGCCAATTTTCAACTCATTGAACATTTATTTCCCAGATGTTTCATTACTACAGGTTCTGATCATGGAACACTGGTTATATAGGCCACATACCTGTAGCAGTGACTATGGAAATGGGTGTATCCCGCCAGCGTGTGTAAACATCCCGTACCTAGGCTCAACGTGTAGAACAGAAGCTTACCCGCATCATACCAAATCTTAAGAAATAGAAAAGTAAAGTTTTAATGTCACTATGCACTACATGACTAAATTACTTTCCAGCAGAGACATTAAAGGGTTAACATTATTATGTAATACCAGATTTAATACATATTTAGTACTAGGAAAGTTGCACTATTCCACCAGAAAACCATCTTTGTGAATGGACATGACCCAGCTGTGTTATTCACATGAAATAATGAACCAGTCTCCAACATCTTGGCAGCTTTAAGTTTCTACCAGTCAGTAATTAGGAAGTATTGTAGCCATATCAGATTGTCATCTTTATCAGTTTCAGTTGTATTTATGAAACCATCCTATATTTCAGCTTAACATTGCAAAATTATCTCCCTTCTGTCTAGACTTCACTAACCTCCACAGCTCCTAGTTTGTGCCAGTCTGGACTGAGGAAGTATCGTACCCCAGTCAGACTGCCATCTTGCAGCATCGACATCACAAACAGTACCAGTAGACCCAGGTAGGGGAAGGGGGCCAGTACATGCATCACCTAAAGAACACAATATTAAACTCCTAATGATAAAACCCTGGAAAACAAGTAATTTTTGTGAAAATGTAAGATGTTTGTCATATATTATGCCCCCTGAGCGCCAATGTGTCAGAAACATGTGAAAGGTGATTTAAACCCGGTATTTTAAAAATAAAGCATTGATTATTTACCTTTGACCTACTACTTGTAAAACCAAAAGGCACCTTCTGCTAGTGCTATGACAACCTAATCCTGGAGATTCATGATTGTAGCTCAATCAGTCTCGATTTGTTGTGTGGAAAAAGTTTTAATAAGACTGTTGACTGTGATCTTTGACCTAGTGACTCCAAAAATAATAGGGGTCATCTAATGGTCAACGGCAACCTCCCACAATATAACTTTGATTGACCTATGTCAAACTGGTCTCAATCTCTTATTGTGCAGACAAGTTTTGATAAGAGTCTTATGAGGGCAACCTACCACCCCAGTTATGATGGTCCTCAGGTAAAACTGATCTCAAATTATTGAGCAGGCAAGACCTGGTCCACTTACTGTATGACTGAGAGACATTTGCTAACCTATAATTATTAATCTCCACTAAATATGTTAAAACAAGATTAAATATTTAACAGGGAACTAGCTTTTTTAAAGCCTTGTGACTACAGGAAACCATTAAGGCAAAGATATAGGTACCAGGCAGGCGATCTCCTCAGCACTGGAAAGATTAATGAGGATTTATTACCTGACATTGCCAATAGCAGCTGGTTCGTATATGAGACAGGCCAATACAGATGCCTAGAAAAACACCAGTCTCCAGTGCCAGACAGCCATCCCAGGGACTACAAGTTAACCATGGCAACCAAGCCTCCACACCAGGGAATTATTGAACAATTGAATAACTAACCTTGCCAATAGATGTTGGTCCATACATGAGGCAGGCATAAACACAAGCCCAGATGAGCAGCAGACACAGACATAGATACCAGACAGGTGGTCCCAGTTCCTCCATGTCAACCCCAGCAACCAGCACCTCCTCACTGAAGAGTTAACCAGTTGGTAATAGTTGTGATTCATAACTTGCAACATGTATCTTCACCTGACAATGATGAGACAATAAATTAAGTTTACAAGGGGTGTCTCAAAAGTTTTCACCTAAACTTCATAATAGATAACGAAAAGAATAATTAATTATACAAATACAAAGTTTAATATCTCTTTTTTAGTACTCTTATAAATCTATCAAATACAACAAGAGCTGTCACAGAGACAGCACGCTGGCCGCTCGCCACTTCTCGGTGTATGGATTGAAAAGTTTTGGTGAAACATGCATGGATCACTGTTAGATAAGATTTCAATGCAATACATGATGTGCTGAGATATTTACATAAATTGAATGGAAAATATTTGAGGTGGTACGCAAACTTGAACGTAAATTCTAAGTCGAAAAAAGGGCATAATTTTGTCAAAATGCTTGATCGAGTTACCTCCTCCTGTGTTCAGGTTGGGGGTATGATGGTGAACAAGTGTGCGAAGTTTCAAAGCCATATGTCAATGGACTTTGAAAATGTTTGAGGTGGTACGCAAACTTTAACATAAATTCAAAGTAGAAAAAGGGGCATTATTTTGTCAAAATGCTTGATAGAGTTACCTCCTCCTGTGTACAGGTTGGGGGCATGATGGTGAACAAGTTTGCAAAGTTTCAAAGCCATATGTCAATGGGCTTTGAAAATATTTGAGGTGGTACGCAAACTTTAACATAAATTCTAAGTAGAAAAAGGGGTATAATTTTGTCAAAATGCTTGATAGAGTTACCTCCTCCCGTGTACAGGTTGGAGGCATGATGGTGAACAAATGTGCAAAGTTTCAAAGTCATATGTCAATGGACTTTGAAAATATTTGAGGTGATACAAAACTCTTACAAAAACTTTAACATATGTGGTTAAGCCGATGCCGACGCTCGGGTGACTAGGATAGCTCTCCTTATTCTTTGAATAGTTGAGCTAAAAAACAAGGATTTTTTTTTACATTGAAACAAGGGCACTGTGACCTTGTGCCCATTAATTCTCCAGTGAAAGGCCCGTGTCTCAAAGAATCATGTCCATAATCTTTCACACCATCATATTCATCGTCTATGATTGACTGATGCTGTCCTTAAATTGTCCATGCCACTTAAACATCAAACAACTGCAACAATTCTTTGGACTATTTTATCATATTAAACGTCTTCGTAGGTGTTTTCCTGAGCGCTTCACAAAACTGTATCACTGCCCTTTGATTCGCGTCACCAAATGAGGTCATAATTGTTTTAAGTCTCTCTTAGATAGGAGGTGGTTGTTTTTATATTTCTGTACATGAAATTGTTACACACATTAAAATAACAGGAAACGATGTTGTGACTACGCATAAAGGGCAGGCAAAATTACACGTAAAAAAACACCTCGAGAAAGTGTTATTTTGTGCATTTAGGAGAAGACCTTGCTTGTATTTAGTAATGTTAAACTGGTATGCGCCATGTGAACATTTATAGGGTTCCATAGAAAAGATTTAAGGTATAGTTTGAATGGAAATGTAACAATTTACTGTTTTTGTTTCATGAAGTCCAATATTTGTCTTTTTTTACTAACAAGTTAATATTCTATTTGTTAAAACAAAACTTATGAGAAAAGTCTACAAACTTCAGGGACACCCCTTGTATTTTCTATGCAATTATTACATTGTTATTATCAGATGCAGGACATTCCTCTGTACATGGCATGTGAAATGCACATTAAATATGGTTTGAATGAGAGCTTTCCATTAATTTTTTATATGAACTCTACTAGAAAAAAGTTCCTAAGACTTCAATGTCAATAAATTTCTTACTACTTTTAAACAATGCATTTAAATTAATATTATATTTAGACACAAATGTCAATAATAACTTATAACAAACCACATATTTACTAGAAATACTGTATGGCCCCTCTATATATTTTGGAATGTGGATCTGTGTTGTTGAATGTTCCAAGAGTTGTGTCCCTTGATGAGTTGGTTAAAGCAGAGTAGGAATCTAAATAACACTGTACATCTGAAAGTAGAGAAATGGGTCTTATTTCTGTTTCAATCACATTCATGTATCATAACAATATGTTGAACGCTGAAAAGTTGTTCAAAATGATTTTGCCTAAAAAATCAAACTTAGTCAAGTTTTATTTTTTTTAAACCAGCTGCTACCATGATTGAAATGATAAACCATGGACCGATTGTTAATGACCTTTATTAAGGTTAAAAATCTTTGTTAACAGTAATCTAGTAACAGGTCAGTAGAAAGGTCAAGGTCACCATACATGACCAATACCTGAATAATAATTCAAATGAAATATAAATACAATGTCTCACTCTCAGCTCCATCTTTTCAAAGCTCTTAGAACAGTTTTAGCGTTAATGTGATTTTTATTATCATTTATTTGTAGATAATTATATATACATCTTTTTTAACTTTTAAATCTTTACCGATCTGGAAGTTTAATGAACACTTAAAAGTCTTGTAATCTGCAGTGCTCCTAACAAGATTTTAGACATCAGTTTTAGTTGTATTTGTTTTATTTAAATATGAGTACATCATCAAATTGTTCACCTCCTTAAGTTAACATCGATGTCGTTAATCCCCTTGTTAACTTAAATCAAGTTCTGAACAATGGGTATTATCTTTCAGAAAGAAGGCACATCAATATGTTATGCAACATCTTGCAACTTAATAAGCATTATCTTATGTAAGGTTATCAAGCAGTCATCAAATACATTTGGTTGAAAGTGCTGCGGTTACCTGTCATGTTGCCACACTGCCAGGGCAGTTGGCTTCCTGAAAGGGCTGTTGCCATGGCAATCCCAAAATAGTACACAGCCCATGTGACCTCCATGGCGTAGTAACAGGTCAGCAGAAAGGTCAAGGTCACCATACATGGACCAATACCTGAATAAAAATTCAAATGAAAAATAAATACAAAGTCTCACTCTCCATCCATCTTTTCAAAGCTCTTAGGACAGTTTTAGCGTTAATGTGATTTTTATTAACATTTTTTTGTAGATAATTATATATATATATATATATATATATATATATATATATATATATATATATATATATATATATATATATATATATATATATATATATATATATACATATAACAAATAATGTATTATTCATTTGGTTTGGTAAACATTTCTACAGTAAAACTGCTGTCCTTCGAACAAGCGGTCCTTCGAGAACTGGCGTTCCCTCGAGGTCGGAGTTTGGTCCCGAACTATTTCCTTCTATTTTCATATAAAATTTACCTACGCTGCATCGAAACCTAATTATGTCGAGGAGTCGAGTAATATACTCGGTCCTAAGTACACAAATCATGCACAAAACCTTATGGCTAAATAGTAATAAAAATATGAATAAACACTACCATATCGATCCAACATCAGAATCTCTGAAATGAATTCCTTCTTGTCACTGCTTTTCAATATGGCAATTTTGTAAAAGTAAAAAAATCTATTTATTCATTTATTGATATTTCTTTTACATTTTATATTTAGTATACATATAGTATACGACAGCCTTTGAACATATGAGCGATTTCCACAATGCAACACATAATCGGTGTCTTAGTAAACAGACGACTTCAAACTTGAAATACACTGAACTAATTCATGACAGACTGGAGAATTGAATATCGGGTCGTTCGAAACATCGGTTCCCTCAAGGTTTAGGCTCGGTCCCGGGTGACCTCGAGCGATCGCAGTTTTACTGTATACTTAAGCAAGATTAAATGATCTCATTGGTTGTACAAGCAATAATTTCAGGCCTAATTATTATCATTTTATGAGTCTGTCTAGCAATCATTGTTTGTAATACTGCTTCATTAGTGAATGATCTTGAATAATTATAACTCAACAGCAGCTTCTGTATTCGAAGGACATACAAATTAATGATGTATTCTAATAAATATCCAAGATCCTTTAATAAATATATAATAGAGGTCATAAATGAAGTTGATTGGATGACAAAAAGGAGACCAGTTGATGCGTTTATGTGGAAACTGTATTTATGGAGGAAAATGTAAACCCTACTGACTCATATTTACCCTTGTTTTCGACTGGAGATGACCCATACCATATTCACTGGCCCTAAATATCATGTTGAGAAATTTTCTGACTTGATAACTAAATATCTATTCTGCGTTTCTTTCAGATTGGATGAACACTGTTTAACTTATAAAAAAAATAAGATACTTTTAACACAAAATTTTGTCTTTACCGGTATATTTGACTATGTTAACTTTTGTTTCCAGGATTATGACCCATATTCACACTCAGGTCTTCAATATAATGTTGACAAATATTCTGACCAAGTTTCAGAAGATTGTAATAACATTGTTGATTGTATGAAAGCATTGTTTTCTTGATTTGAAATAGTGACCCTTTTTTGTTTGAATGAACACCAACAAATTTGTGAAGAAACATGAATCTGGATGACATGATTTTGTATAAATATTTGACCTAGTGACCTTGTTTTATTTATGAGCTGACCCATATTTACAATCATCATAAATATCATGCGGACAAGTTTCAAAAAGATTGGATAAAACTGTTTTGTTAAGGACGCAGAAAAAGGAAATATTAAGCATAACTTGAAAACAAATCCGCCCAAAGTCCACCCAGTTTAGACAATCGATGACCCAGAATTTTTAAATTTAAAACCTGACTAAGAATGTTTGCCTTAAACTCCATTTTTTTCAGTTTCTAACATTGAGATGAATTTATCTAAAATCAGAAAATAAAACCGTTTTTTCTGCATGTCATATCACTGTTTAAAGATTTTAGCACTTTCAATGCTGATGAAAACTCGAGCTTTCACTGAATGTGATTACCTTAATATCCCCAAATGCCGCCCTCCTAGAAAATGGCAGTGAAATATTTAGAAATACCAGCTGATATTGACTATGCTGTGGGTATAGTGATGGTTTTACACATTGCATTGTCTCTCTTATACCAATTTGTTTGAAGAGTGATTAAATTATGTCCAGATGTTTCAAGTTATTCTTGGACATGGAAAAAGTAACAAAAGGCAATAACTCTGTATTTCGCTGAAAAAGAATATGGTTTTTCTACACTGCATTTCCTCTCATTTTGCTTAACCATTGCATGAAGTTTAATTATATTCCATCTTGTAATTTCAAGTAATGCTCCTGATAAGAAAAAGTAAAAAAGGGCAAATACTCTGTAATAAACTAAAATAGAGTTATTGTTCTTGTGCACTAAACTTTCTATTATTGTCCTTTACCATTGCAAGAAGTTTAATTAAAATCCATCCAGTGTTTTCAAGTAATGCTCCTGACAAGAAAAAGTAACAAGGGTAATTACTCTGTAATAAACTGAAATAGAGTTATTGTTCTTGTGCATTGCAATTCTTTTCATCGTGCTTTACCATTGCATGAAGTTTAATTAAATGCAATCCAGTATTTTTCAGATAGTGCTCTGGACAAGAAAAAGTAACTCGGGGCAATAACTCTGAAATAAGCTAAAATAGAGTTATTGTTCTGGTATACTGCACTTCATCTCATTGTGCTTTACCATTATTTGAAGTTAAGTTAAATTCCAATATGCAGTTTCGGCATTATGCTCCAGGCAAGGAAAGTGCAACAGACCAACTGACGGACAAAAGGGTGATTCCAAATAACCCCCTTCTAACTTTGTTTGTTGGGGGTATAATGAGGCACTTAAGTAAGCCAGAAAGTAAAACAAAAGTCACAAAAGTAAAAGTAAAAGTAGCCATTTTAATTTCTCTCTTCTAATTTCAAATCTCCTCATGATAGATGAAAGATTCTCATAAATATCTAAGTGTTGACTCTGTTCTTAAGAAATACTTGATCATGCTGATTAATTGATTTTAACTGATTATTTTATTTGTATTCCAAAAGATTAACAGACTTTCCATGGATTTTTCCTTTCATGTTCCCATTTTCAGTAACCTGGAACTATATTTTTACCATTCCCGTATGGTTTTTCCCATACAACTACTAGATAGCAATTTCAGACCAGACACTTAAGTTTGTGTGACAATCGCCTCTTACAGGTAATCGGTTTCGACTGGACCTTAAATCAATGTAACTTGAATGATTTGCAAGAAAACCAGACTTTTTGATTCCAAATTAAAGCCAATATTGGAAGCATTTTTGCAAGGTGTTTCAAAATCTCCTTAAGTGGATGGTAACACGAAGTTCAATGCTTTTTTCTATATTTGAACCATTTGCAGATGCTTATCAATCAAAAACTGCCAAGCAAATTGTTCACTTCTCTTGTAATGTGTCTGACTGTGTAATTAGGAGATGTTCTTCAGCAGCTATTGACCTATTCTTACAAAACTATGTGCCATCAAGAAGTAGACTTAAATCATACAAATAAACAGTCTAATCACACAGCTTTCAGAAATGTGAATCTCCTTTGTGAACTAATCTGTTTTAATCATCTGTATTTCCTCTCAAAACCAACAGAACTAATAAGATTTTACTATATTTTTCCCTTCTGATGTGTTGTTAACCCACTTTTAAAATGTGATAAAATTTAAAAGTTAAAGCCATCAATGCATGCTCAAGCCCTGACAGCTCTTGTTGTTACAAAACACTGGCATTATACTAAGAACCACATGCGTAATCATAAGGCGGGCATACAAAGCTTGACAAACCAGGCTGGGCATGAGATGTTTATCTCGAACTTTTGACTGCACTTGCAGCCCTATAAAGAATGAAAACAAGAGCCGTCGTAAGACAGCGCGCTCGACTACGCCGCTTTGACTTAGAATACAATAACGATGTAATAATACCAAGTTTGGTCTCTTTATGTCAAACCTTACTAAAATTATTCGATACATAAGGTGACTTTGATGCTGCCCTCCCACCAGCCCGCCCAAACAATGACGCAAGTCATTCAAATAACTTGATTTCCCATTATGAAAATGTGGTTAAGAATATACAAATATGCCTTTCAAACGAAATAAAAAATAAAAAAATCAAGGGCCATAATTTGTATTTAGGCTTAAAACAGAGTTATGTTTCTTTTTGTAAGATGGTCGTAAATAATTTTGAATTTTATTAAGAGCATTTAATAAACGGTATAGAAGTTTTTTTTATTTAAATCCCAACTTGCCCTTAACTTTTACTTGCCTAAAACTTTAACCTAAGTCAATCAGGGGCTATAACTTGTATTAAGGATATGAAGTTATGTAACCTCATTGGGTGATGGTCCTGAACAATTGTGTAAAGTATTAAGTCAATTGAATGAAGGGTATAGAAGTTATTAAACAAGTCCAGCTAAAAATGATCTTGCAATTTGTATTTTGACAGGGCTTGCATTCATATAGAGAATGGCAATGCCGTCATGTCGATATTGCAATTCATGACTGTGCCTTGTATGATATAGGCAATGACACTGATGATATTGCAATTCATGACTGTACCTGCCATGAAATATTCAATGACACTGATGATATTGCAATTCATGACTGTGCCTGCCATGAAATATTCAATGACAATGATGATATTGCAATTCATGACTGTACCTGCCATGAAATATTCAATGACACTGATGATATTGCAATTCATGACTGTACCTGCCATGAAATATTCAATGACACTGATGATATTGCAATTCATGACTGTACCTGCCATGAAATATTCAATGACAATGATGCTATTGCAATTCATGACTGTGCCTGGCATGATAATAGATATATCCAATGACAATTATGATGTTGCAATTCATGGCTGTGCTTGCCATGATATATCCAATGACAATGATGATATTGCAATTCATGACTGTGCCTGGGCATGACAAAGCCAATGACAATGATAATATTGCAATTCAATGACAATTATGTGATGCAATGTATACTGTGCCTGCCATGATATCAGGGCTTCTAAAATCTAAACCTAAATCTGTCCGGACCCGGCGACTATCGCCGCCCCCCCCCCCCCCCCCACCCCCCCCCACCCCCCCGCAAAAAAGAAGAAGACAGGTTACAAAGTCCAAAATATGGAAAAGGAAATGTCTGAAGAAGTATGTCACACATTTTCGTGATGTGTATTCTGTCAATATCTTTTTGCGATGTGGCAACTCGTAAGAGGGCTTTAAAACCATAATAGGCAATTCAGATAGTATTTGATACAAACTTAATTTTAAATAAGATTCTTATCGAATTCTGCAGCGTCTCTAACAAGAAACCCTGCAATTGTAATTAATTGCGGCCGGCGGGAAGCGGTCAGACGACAAAAAGTGAAACAGTATTGTCATTTTTTTGCTTGATGCCACTTCCAGGGATCAACATTCAACTGATAATATTTAATAAACAAATATATCTATATTTATAATCAAGGCTTCTAGCTTTTAGTCAGATATAGACAACGAATTTTACATTATATTTTATTAAAATGACGTAAGCACAGGGTTTTGCAATAAGTTTCAGTTGAACCGTCTCAAATAGTAAAGTAACCGACCAGCTACTACTTATTCTATTTAAAATTCATTTAGTTTTCCAAATTTGAACTGGCCCAATTGTCATTTGAACCCTCCATTTTGGCCGGCAGCCGGTTCTTATTGAGAACACTGTAAGCGGCACACTCAGCTTTGATACTTTAGTAAATCAAGCGCGTCGCTTTGGATGTCCTATAGAATAAGAGCATCTGCTTATTAACAGATACCGTGTGTTCAGCATGGCTGGAAAAGCAGCTGGGTGCCTTGGTCATTTGGTAATCAGAACACTTTTATTGGGGGTAATTTTGAATGTGTGAATGACCCAAGAAGGATTGTATGTTATAATTTCGACAAATTTAACTGACTTAGCCGAAATTATAAAAAAACAACAACAACATTTCTGACCGATTTTTTGGACTCTTTTCGAAACTGAAATCGGTCTGGCTTGGTCAAACCGGTCCAGACCGGCAAATTGCTGGTGTTTAGAAGCCCTGCATGATAAAGTCCATGACAATGATGATATTGCAATTTATACTGTGCCTACCGTGGTATAGCGATTGCCAATCTTGATATTTAGCCAATAGCCAATTTATACTGTGTCTGCTGTGGAATAGAGAATGACAATGTTGATATTGCACTTTATACAGTGCCTGCCATCATATAAATGTCTGCCGTAATATAGCAAATGACAATGGTGATATTGAAATTCATGATTGTGCCTGCCATCATATAAATGTCTGCCATAATATAGCAAATGACAATGGTGCTATTGCAATTCATGATTGTGCCTGCCATCATATAAATGCATACATTTGATAACGTCCCGGACGTCTGGTATTGTCCCAGAAATCGTATCTCTGTCACGGAGTCACGGAGGGTGCATATTTGTCCCGGAAAGTCATAAAAAAAAAAACGAAAAAAAAAATCTCGGAATCAGAATCGATTATCTTAATTTTACCAATGTAAGTCAGCTATTTTGCCTGTCCGGGACACTGGTCATAAAACACAGGACATGTTGACACTAATCCGTTAATTGGTACGAGTGTCGTCGAGGTCATCGTCAATCACCCGATAATTGATCTATCGGCCTATTGTTGTGCTTAATGAGTGGGGGAGGGTTCTTGTATACAAATTCATTGTTTTCATATGGATTTGTTTGGTCTTATGAATGATAGCTTTTAATTGATGAATTGATATTTTTCACACATTTTACCAACAAACGAGCATGAAGGTAAGTTCAAAGAAAGTGACAAAATGAGTAAAAAAACAAAATTAAAACACGAAAAACATCCCATATTCCTTTCAAATTTCAAAGTCGATACGTCGTTATACTTTAAACAACTTACGCGTCCATAAGGAATTTTAGTGTTTTGACCTTTTTTCCGAACTATCCTGTGTATTTTTACGCCGAAATAAAACTGACGATATGGGGTTTACAGGCGGTTATATAGAGTGCTTTAATCACGTGACCATGGTAAGTCACATGATCGCTTTATACAGCCGATTGTTGACACGTCTCTATCAAAATTATATGCATCTCCAAACGGAAAAAAAGCTCATCGACTGGAAAATCTTCTTTATCGTCTGGAAAATATTGTGTGTCATAAATTGCAAACGTTTTAAATGTGATAAAAAAATAAATATTTTGTAACGCATGTTCTCAAAAGCGCGGGAAAACAGGTGCCCGTATAGTTGTCTATTTCCTGTTTTGATGAAACCGAAATTAGACTGCATATCCTCCTGGTTAGCACTTCATTTAAAAGCCTGGGAAAATATCTGGTGGTTTTATTTTTTCAAGAAAATGCAGAAAAAAACAACCATGTCAAGTAAAAAATACGTCTTGGCAGTCAAAATAGGTACATTTTCCCGACATTAAAAACGACTACAATAGCCCCAGATATGCTATAGAATGCACCACAGCGTTCCCCATTTAAAAAAAATTCCGGGGGTGACCCCCCTAGTGTGCGTTGACATTACGACGAGTGTCCCGGAATCAACCCAAGAAATTATCACATGTATGATAAATGTCTGCCGTAATATAGCAAATGACAATGTTCATGACTGTGCCTGTCATGGTATAGCAAATGACAGTATTGCTATTGCAATTTATATCTGAATTGGCAGTCTTATAGAGAATAACAATGTTAATTTTGCAAATATTTTTTTAATGGGTCTGCCGTCCTATAGAGAATGACATTTTTGATCTAGAAAAGTTTGACTGCATTTGACATATAATGTTCTAGGTTTTGCTATACAATTTAGAATAATTGTTCAGAGTTTAATCGTTCATATTTACAGTGTTTTAAATTAAGAATAATCTCCAACATCATCCTGAATTTTCTGGGAAGCTTAATTAAAATACAATTGATTCCTCCAAGATCAAGTCCTCACTTCACACATCTTTCTAGTAAACAACAAAGTTAATGGTTTCTTCCAATTAAGGAAGACATCTTCTGATTAGTTATCATGACATCCCTCTTGGAACAAACATTCATTAATTATACAAAGTTCATAAGGTTACTGTTTTTCCACATACACAATCAATTTATCACAATCGTCAAAGATAAGTAATGTACAATATTAAAACTTTATTTCTGTGGTAAGAATATTGCAAAAAAGGTATTGTCAATAAAGATTTTTTGTTACATTTTAGAATAATGTCAGACAATTTTGATCACAACATTTAACCTTTGACATTAAATGATGGGTCCCTGCTATATAAGTCTGGACAATGGTCTGCTACTTGGACAATTAATGGTGGGTCCCTGCTGCATATACTTGGACAATTAATGATAGGTTCCTGCTACTTGGACAATTAATGATGGTTCCCTGTTACTTGGACAATTAATGGTGGGTCCTTGCTACATATACTTGGACAATAAGTACCCTGCTACTTGGACAATAAGAATGGGTCCCTGCTACTTGGACAATAAATAATGGGTCCCTGCTACTTGGACAATTAATGGTGGGTCCTTGCTACATATACTTGGACAATAAGTACCGTAAATGGTCCCTGCTACTTGGACAATAAGTAATGGGTCCCTGCTACTTGGACAATAAATAATGGGTCCCTGCTACTTGGACAATTAATGGTGGGTTCCTGCTATATACACCTGGACAATTAATGATGGTATCCTGCTACTTGGACAATTAATGGTGGGTCCTTGCTACATATACTTGGACAATAAATAATGGGTCCCTGCTACTTGGACAATTAATGATGGTTCCCTGCTACTTGGACAATTAATGGTGGGTTCCTGCTATATATACTTCAACAATTAACGATGGTTCCCTGCTAAATGGACAATTAATGGTGGGTCCCTGCTATATAAACTTGGACAAATAATGGTGGGTCCCTGCTACTGTAACCATGACCTTTGACTCGATGACCCTAAAATCTTAAGGGGTCATCTACAGGTCAGACACAACTCCAAGTCAAGTTTGAGGGCCATGGGTGCAGGCATTGTCCAATTATCACTTGAAACATTTTCGCTTTCAAGGTCACTGTGAACCTGACCTTTGACCCAATGACTCCTAAAATCAATAAGGGTCATCTTCTGGTCAGGCCCAACTTACATATCAAGTTTGATGATCATAGATTCAGGCATTGTTAAGATATCACTGGGAGAAAATTTGTTAACTTTTTTGTGTTAAAGGTTACTGTGACCTTGACCTTGGTCTGATGACCCCCAAAGTCAAGAGGGGTCATCTACTGGTCAGGCCCAACCTTCATGCCAAGTTTGATGACCATAGGTCCAGGAATTGTCGAGTTTGCTTTCAAGGTCACTGTGACCTTGACCTTTGACCCCTTAAATCAATAGGGGTCATCTACTGGTCAGGCCCAACCTCCAAGTCAAGTTTGAGGGCCATAGGCGCAGGCATTGTTGAGTTATCACTCGGGCAACCTTTTATCGTTCAAAGTCACTGTTACCTTTGGCCCAATGACCCTCAAAAACAATTGGGGTCATCTACTGTTCAGGCCAAACCTCCAAGTCAAGTTTGAGGGCCATAGGTGCAGGCATTGAAGAGTAATCACACGGACAACCTTTTACCATTCAAGGTCACTGTGACCTTGACCTTTGGCCCAATGACCTCTTTAATCAATAGGGGTCAACTACTGGTCAGGCCCAACCTCCAAGTCAAGTTTGATGGCCATGGGTACAGGCATTGTCGAGTTATCACTCAGACAACCTTTTACCATTCAAGGTCACTGTGACCTTGACCTTTGGCCCAATAACCCCCAAAAGTAATAGGGGTCATCTACTGGTCAGGCCCAACCAGAAAGTCAAGTTTGAGGGCCATGGGTGCAGGCATTGTCGAGTTATCACATGGACAACCTTTTACCATTCAAGGTCACTGTGACCTTGACCTTTGGCCCGATGACCCCCAAAAACAATAAGGGTCATCTACTGGTCAGTCCAAACCTCCAAGTCAATTATGAGCACCATGGGTGCAGGGATTGTTGAGTTATCACTCGGAAAACCTTTTACCATTCAAGGTTACTGTGACCTTGATATTTGACCCGATGAGCCCTTAAAACAAAAGGGGTCATCTACTGGTCAGGCCCAACCTCCAAGTCAAGAATGAGGGCCATGGGTGCAGGCATTGTCGATTTATCACTCGGACAACCTTTTACCATTTAAGGTCACTGTGACCTTGACCTTTGGCCCAATGACCCCCAAAACAAAAGGGGTCATCTACTGGTCAGGCCCAACTTCCATATCAAGTTTGATGAGCATAGGTCTAGGCATTGTTGAGTTATCACTCGGACAAGCTTTAAAGTTATTTTACCATTAAAGGTCACTGTGACATTGACCTTTGACCTGATGAGCCCTAAAATCAATAGGGGTCATCTACTGGTCACACCCAACCTTCATGTCAAGTTTGATGACCATACGTCCAGGAGTTTTTGAGTTATCACTTAGACAAGCTTTGGTCTACTGACGGACAGACGGACCGACCGACGGACCGACCGACATGCCTGTGCAAAGCAATATACCTCTCTTCTTCGATGGGGGGCATAAACAAAAATTAGTTCCAGCTACTTTCACATTAAATGATGATTCCCTGCTAATTTGACATTATAGTGATTGATCCCTGCTTCTAGAGATTTAATGATGAATTAGCCTGATACTTTGTTGTATATCACCTTGTTTTGCAAGAAAAGGCAGACTAGAAATATAAAATTATATTTATAGGAAATACAACAGTAGGAAATAGCACAATCACTTAAATGAATAATAGAAGGGAAATTATCTGTTATGAACAGTAAGCAGGCACCAATGGTCAAATATTGAAGTCTAATGTGCATCCTTTTTCAGTAGAAAACAGGCAAGACACAACAATTATTTGAATCGGAATTATGGGCAATATCAATGTGCATATTGTATCTGTAAACATGTGTTCCAAGTTTCATTTGAGTATCTTTAATCGTTTTTGACTTGGGGCCCAGGTTTTGCAAGACACCAACAACAATGTCAACAAAAGGCTATGAAAGACCTCGCAAGTTTGATGTTTGAGTAGCTTAATTGTTAACATGACATTATATACTTAGTTTCATGTAAATATCTTATATAGACTATCTTAAGCCAATTTACTTCATCTGTTGTTCTCCAATTTAATTACAGTTCCTAGTTACAAATCTCGGAATAACCTTCCAGTATACAAAGAGGCATACCTTCAATCTCTTCATAACATTCTAGAATTGTTATGGCCATCCATTCAGTCCCTGCTTATAAACCTCAGTACTACATTCCAGGATATTTTGGGACATCCCTTCAGTCTCATTCAAACCTCAGCATAACTTTCCAGGATATAAATGGGGATCCATTCAGTCTCTGCTAACAAACAGCTGAATAATATTCCAGAATCCAAAGGGACGTCACTTAAGTCCTTGCTTACAAACCCCAGTCCCTGCTTTCAAACGTCATTATTACCTTCCATGATACAAAGGGCCATCCCTTCAGTCCTTCCTTACAAACCCTTGCTTACAAACCCCAGTCCCTGCTTACAAACCCCATTATTACATTCCTTGATAAAAAGGGCCATCCCTTCAGTCTTTCCTTACAAACCCTTGACTTACAAACCCCTGAGTCCCTGTTTACAAACACCATTTTTACCTTTAATAATGATACAAAGGATACATTAAATTCTGCCTCACTTACAAACCACAAAATAACATTTCAGGACACAAAAAGGTATCCTTCAGCATCAAGCTATCTATGAACTCACCTAACCTCTCAGCTGTGAGAAACCAACAAGCAACAGCGACTCTTAACCCTCATTACCCTTCTCCTCAGTATGACACCTCACTAACCCTGAACACCTTATTCTTTCCCTACTTCAACCCCCACCCTCCTACTAACCTGAGAATAATGGTATGACCTTCCAGGCATTTAGTGGCCCCCCAACAACATATTGCCCCAGGGCGGTCTCCAGGAACACCAGAGGGCATCCAATCACCAACATGCACAAGAGGTAGGCGATGAAGAACACACCTAAAATATGAAAACATTTCATTCCATTATAAGAACTATTCTTGCCATACCATTCCATAATCAGCTGCAGCAGCAACAAAACATTACCCTCTTATCAAAATAATCATCATCAGCAGCAACATCTTCGTCTTCAAGAGAAGCAGAATATCACTTTATCATCATCCTCAACATCAGCATCAGAGAATGCCGTCTTCTGATAGATCAGTCAATTTGAAAATTAAGGGGCCTGACATTTGTAACAGTGTCATCATGTTAATGTCATAACTGGTAAGAGTTACTTAATTAGCAGTAATTCTTTAATCTAATTACACTATCAATATATTCACACTTGATATAGCGTACTTAATGTGCTTGAAGTGGTTATTGTATTGATAAGAAAGTAGAATGAATTTGTTAACCTGGTAAATAATTATCATTAACACTTATACAAAAACTACCAATCAATAAGCGATCTACCTATATTCTTGTTAATAATGTATTCTATAGGATAAGTATTAGTTTATTTATGCCGAGCTTTGGAAAGGTTCCATTCCCAGAATCTGTTGCCAGGCACGAGGTTTATAGTGACAATACTGTGTTCGTACATTCCTCGCCAAATGGCACTTTGTCGGAATCAATTATTACAAATCAAGTTTAAATGCCAGTGTCTTGCATGATGCCAAGCAATAATATCATGGTTCACCAACTACAATAAAAATGCTATTCTTTTGTATCACTTTCATAAAGGAGAAATATCAAGAGTAATAGTTTGCTTCTGATGCAAGTTACTTTTTTATTGAGCAATTTTGGTACAATGCTCAGATCATCAAATGTATTCTGTGGGGTGCAACTAAGTTTTCCATCTAATGTATTACTTAACGCAACAGAGAGAGAAGTAAATATGGTATCTTTTATAGAACTTGTTATGGAGCAAACTAAGCAGAAATTGGCATGAAAACGAATTTCCCACACAGACATTGAGATTCACATTCAAACCCAACCATACCTCCACCATGCTTCATAATGTACACTCCAGCTTTTATCAGACAGCCGAGCCCATTGATGAAGCCCATACATGTGAGCAGGTAATCTCTCTGTTTGTCCCAGGAAAATGACTCCTCCCCATCCCCTTGGGTCAGGCTGTCCACCATCAGTCTCCCCTGGGGTGCTACCCCACCGCTTACACCATGACTGTCAGTGCGAGGTGGTGGGTCAGGCTTGCTGGCTGAGTCGGGGAGCTCAATTGTGCCAAGATCTGACAGGTCCTAAGTAAATGGGAAACAGAAAGTAATATTCACTTCAATATGCCATTCAAAAATGTATGATCACTCAACTGTAATTTTATTCCTTTTGCCACTTAATTGTTCAAGAAAGGGGGGCACATGTTAATCGACCATTTGTCATACATTGACATCAATTATCCACACATTAATCAATCACAAAATTCGTAAATTCTTTCATTCTGGAAACATTACTCAACACACAAACCTGTTCTGTCTCTTCAGATCCCTCCTCTTCTTGAATATACTGTCCCTTTATGGCCCCTATTTGCCCTACAGCCTCACCCCCACACTTAAAGTTCCTAGGGTCACGGTCAGACCCCTCATGAATGCCAGCGCTCTCTTCATCCATGACATCATCACTGCAAGGGTTATCTACATGGAGTGTAGGATCACTGGGGTCATCACCATGGATACTGAGGTCACTATAGTCATCACCATGAGAACAATGGTCACTGGGTTCATCACAAGTGTGATAAGGGTCTCTCAGGCCATCACTATTGAGACTAGGGTCACTGGTTTCTTCTCTGTGTAGATTGCATTCACTCACATCTCCATGGCAACAAGGGTCACAGGTATCATGAACTTCGCAACCAGGATCACTGAGTTCATCACCATGGGGACTGGGATCACTGGTATCCTCTCCATTGTGACTAGGGTCACAGTGGTCAACACTAGAGTTACTTGACCTCTTCTCACTCATGCCATCCACCTTGACCTTCATTCTCTAAAAATATAATGGAAAAGTGTCCAATATATATTTTTCATTATTTTTGTATGTTTATATTCAGGTAAAACATAGTTCACCTATATATGACAAATTGTTTGGAAAAAAAGGGCAAGCCATTATGCCATCCCTACTTACATCCATATGTTCTGTGCTAGCCAGAAAGCCTCAAAGAGAAATATGTGACGTACATCAAGGGGCAATTAGTTATCACCATCATTTGTTGTAAATTATCAAACATGACATTCAAGCTAAAGGAAAAACCATGACGCCAAAAGCAGCATTCAGCCTTTCTTTTTGTGTGTTACTATGATTCATTCGTATATTTATTTACATTCAGTTGAAATGAATATCTAACTAAATGTGTTTATAATGCAACTGAGTATCATAATTTTCTTAGAACAATATACAAATGAATACTGTGTTATGCTTCATTTCCCATGCCCAGGGAATTTTTTCATGAGTTTTGTATTAAGTTCTTTTAAGCAAGAATTGTTTGGCACTTCACTGAGGATCTTAATATCAGAACAGGTTCTTTCTTTGCAATACTTTTAATTTGCATAAAGGAATTGGGAATATCTGCGAAAATGAAACCATAAGATTGCAAACATCAAGCAATTGAATTTGATTTATTATTTCCTCTTATCAATATCATTTTCACTTTATTAAATTAGAATAGACACACAGAAAAAACATTTACTATTATATTACAAAACATCTTTTTTAGATCTTTTACAGTATCCGTAAAATGCAGTTACAAACCTTTTTATATAAATCAATCAATATGTCTTTGAGCTTTTGATCCAGACATTTGATATAAACCAATTTAGCTGCAGCTTTCTTATCAAGTAAGAGTTCCATTAAATTTAACTGCTTTGAAGACTGTGCAAGAAAATCAGAAAAACATGCACCATGGAACCCTGGCCAAAGTATCACTCAAACATAAGAAAAACAGTGTACACTGCCATAGAAAGTGTTCAAGGTTTCAATCGATGATGTTGCAACATGTGTTTAACACATTGAAATGGAGCATTTAGATGTACCGTGAACCATTGCATCCATGTTTTATAACAAAACATATGATATTCTAATTTCAGGTTCACATTTGGAAAACCATCGGCAAGTTAGAAATAAACCACATCAAAGAAGTAGAACTACTATTTAAAAACTGATGATATAAACAGTTTGCACTATTCCTGATTATCGAGGCATGATTTAGAAAAGTAAAAATAAGTAATTTTTTATTCCAAATGATCTTAAGGCAAAACTGTCTTGTTCTAGAAAAATAGTTTTTTTATCCCCCGTAAAAGAAAGTTCTAAATACAAAAAAATGAGCCTGTCATGTTCAGGGTTGTCTGACAAAACTAGGCTCTCAGAAAAAAAGAATCTCTACTTGATGCTTCAATATACCATGTTGCTGTTGAGATGATGTTGACCTGACTGATGACATCTGACAGACACAGGTGCGTTCTATTAGAGCTAATAATGCTCAAGAGACCTAACTAAAAATATATCCTGAGGACACTTGTCGCCTTCTGATATTAGTCAAAAGTGTCACATTAGGTGGAGGAACATGATAGAGGGATACATTTATGCCAATCAACATGGTTATATTACCAAAGAAACATTGTTAACACATTTGGTGATCTTAAACAAAATTATTTGCTCAAGCTGGGGAGCATACATGGTTACTTATATACTTATTACCATATTTCCTCGACTATAAGGTGATCCGCTTATAAGACGACCCCCCTAACTTTGCCCATGAAATCTGATACTTTTTGTTTCGGCTCGTTTATAAGACGGGGTAAATTTTTAAGCAAATCTAAAATCCTTTAATTCCTCCAAATGTGTGAAAATTTTCATGGTCAACAGACAATTATCGACTTATGCGGTAAATTTGTTGTTTTGCTTGAAAAAAATGGCAGGCAACTGTGAGCTCTTTTTGGAGGTAGATTAATAATTAGTACACGGTAACGCGTTTATTTTAAAGGTTGCAAGACAGGACGTTACTTATCAGAATTGAAATAATTTAACCCAATTACAATAAAAAGATTGACCGTTATGTTGTGATCAATAAACCGTAATCAATACCATGAAAATAAATGGCTTCAATAACAAAACTGCAAAAAGCCGTGGCAATTACGCACGAATAGGTGTTTGTTTAGCAATTAATAGACAATAATATTGTCCCTTGATTGGTGACGATCATATAGGATTTATAATTGCATTGTCATTTGTCTGCATAATCAAATTGGCAGTTAGGCACCTACATCATATTAAGTTTCCAATTTACTGTTTTTATATATCTGTCAAACTAAATAAACAGACACGCACCATGAGAAAAAATGCAGATCAAACGGTACACTATGACGTCAGAGCACGCGCGGTGAAGAGATTTCGTGTTGTTGTTTACTTAATCACCCCATTCTTGCATCAGCAGACAATATACAGGTTAGTCGAATACACTATGTAAAATATTATTAATTTTGACTTGAATCTTTTTTTAATATATTATCGACTCGCTTATAAGATGGGGGCCCCCTACTTTCAGGTTAAAAATCGGGACCCAATTATCCCGTCTTATAGTCGAGGAAATACGGTATACAGGGCCATAATAGCTTCTGAGATAATATAGTGCGATCTGGCTGGATATTGAGATTGGTTTTAACCCAATTTTAGGCATTGTTATGAAGTTTGGTAAACAAAAGATAAGAAATACTCACGTAAAAAAGCAGACAAGATTATTTTGGTCAAGTTTGGAAAATTCATTTGCATGCCGAGTAATCATTGGAGCCATAACATTTTGTTATGTGTTGAAAATGCTCCAACGCGTCTTCCGTTGTAGTGCCAATGAGTGGAATATGGATGTAAACAGTGAGTATGGTTTCTTATTTTTAATTTTTAGAGGTTTATACGAGTAAATTTAAAAATTTGGAGAATATAGTTCCACATAGGAATGGCCATGAGTTGTTCTAAAGGTAAAAGTTCTGAATAAAATTTAATATCTGATCGTCTAGAACTTGCATAACTTGCTAGACGTTAGTGTTGACAACGTAAAAATCTGGATTTTCGTGAGAATTGTTCTGGCTTTGACTTAACTCAAAGAAATAGTGCAATTTGACAGATAAGTGAACTAAATTGAGATATAATGCCCACCAGCAGTGTTACCAAATTCAGTAAATATTGAAAAAAGAAAATTAATGCTAAAATTATAGAGCACACTGATAAGAGTGATAACATGGACAGTCACCGGACAACATTATTCCTATGCATCTTCAATTCAATGTTCCATAAGTGAAATAAAATGTACAATCCTTCAAAACGGCACACACTCAAAATAATGGAGTTATCTATGGTGTTATTAATATAATTACCTTTCACTCATAACGATCATAAATGCAACATTAACCACAATATCACAACTGCTTTCCGTAAACCTCAAACAACATAATCCTCCGCAAGCTGTCAGTTGTGGTATAAAAGCTTGGAAACAGGATGTTACAAAGAAATACATGTACATGTGGTGTATGGATGGTTTCTTTATTCTGCTGAAAATTTCATGAAGCTTCATTTTTAACTTAAAGGGCTGTAACTCCAGTCAAACAGATCATATTAAAAAAAAGTAAACAGACAACAGATCACTACTTCTTATAGCATAAATCCTGACAAGAAATTGTATTATTATTATTATTACAACAGTTTAAAAAACCCACAAGGAATGCTAATAATTACCTGAATATTCTATATAATACTTATCTATATTAACTATGACCACACACATTTTTTTTTTAAATATCTTCACAATTCTGCTATTAATTATTTCAGGTGTTATATATGAGCATGCTATGACCATGCTGAATTACCACTGAGAGTATGGACCACTGCCAGGGGTTAATATTATGGCATTGACCGCCAGGGGTCAATGGCATTGGCTGCAGACAACCTGAATTGCCAATATAATTGTCACAATCTTTTATCATTACATAATCATCATCTATGTCTTCAATGAATGAAAACCCATGAAGATTTTGTGTTTGCTTGAACATTTTTTTTCTCTAGCTTGAGCTATCACTGAATGTGATTAATATCCCTGAATGCCGCCCTCATAAAAAATGGCAGTGAACTATTTAGAAATCCCACCTAAAATTGACAATGCTGTTATATTTCTTGTACACTGCACTTTCTTCCATAGTGAATTATCATTGTATGAAGTTTACTTAAATTTCAGCCAGAAGTTTTCAAGTTATGCTCTGGACAAGAAAAAGTAACAAAGGACAATAGCTCTGTAATTAGCATAAAATAGAGTTGTAGTTCCTTTTGGAATATATTTTAGTCGATCACTTCCTTCTGCCAAAAAATATATTGCAAACCATTAGCTACAAAAGCAATTTATTGCAAATAAAAAAGGCTAAATAATTTTACGGTTATACCTCCCAATTAATATGCAAATTGACTTGTAAAATCAGCTCCTTCAACCAATACATCTTTATGAATGTGAAATATTGGGATTTGGAAACTTGGTAGTTATTGGAAAAGGTACAACTTAAATTTTTGAAGCACATTTTAAACCTTCAGTCCTCAACACCAAACACAATGGTGTAACTGACATAGAAACATGGATGAATGCGTTTTGGGCAAATCTAGTCCAACCTTCGACAATTAAGCTGTCTACAAAACTTTTTTATGCCATATATATTATTGTCTTTATGATGATCAAAATAAGTTCATCTGGATATATAATATAAAAAGTATGTTAATATAAACAGGATTGTATGGAATTTGGTGATCATATTATACATTTAGTAACTGTAGATGGCTAAACCCTCTCAGTAACACTAAGTTAAAAGATTTGTTTATTAATGACTGGTACAGAACATTATAAAGATGCGTCTAAAAGTTTCTGATTTTATAAAACATATAAAACAAAATTTGAAATGGAAAAATATCTTAAGAACACTTACGACATAAATACAAGAAGTTATGCAAATTTACAAACGAGAAATCACAATTTACCATGTGAAACAGGATGGAGTTATATCCCATACATTGCTTAGATGATAGTGAGATATAGGTGACAAATACAACTATATATTAGAATGTCCTGATTTTTCTAAATCTGAGAAAAACATTAATAAAACCTGTATTTTATGTTACACTAAGTTATGTTAAATTCCTGAACCTCTTTACGACTACAAGTGAAAATGAGTTCAGGAAACTATCAATAGTAAAATGTTTGTTTATTATAGTGTCACCCCTGTTTGTTAAGGGCCTGCCCATTAAGCTTATCATTTATGAGACACCTACATCCGTGAACATCTTAAACTCAATTTCTATCCCATATGCCAGGCGCCTGGCAGGAAGGCAATCGGTACCCCTTGATTTAACTAGCTGCTGGGTCGGCAACTGGCCATGTCAGAATGTCCTGTGTGAGAATTGAAACTTCGACCTCCCGCTCTGTAAGCAGACGCCTTAACAACTAGGCTACGGAGACTGTATTTGTTAAACACATTTAAAATCATTAGCACATAGTGTTAAAAATAGTTTAATATGTAAATGACATACATGTATCACTCATTCTTTGGTGTTCTTGAATTGGAGAATACTCCCATTAATATAAATAAAATAAACCACACAAACACATAAAGTTTATTATCTTAAACGCTGTTTTTGTTTGTTTGTTTTTTTAGAATTCTACCATGAAATATAATTATAAGTTATATATACATTCTCTTCAGGAATATTTTGATAATTGGCATAATGTTGATTTTTCTGTTTTGAAATGTTTCATCTTGACATAATTAAAATTCTAATTATTGATAACTGTAATTCTATTTGTAATTTGAAAGCATTTGAATCTTAATGTATAATTCCTTTTGGACAATTGTAATTCATTGAATACTTTGTTTTCATATATGCTTTTATTATGTGCATGCATAAAACCTCATTATACTTTGTAATTTCCTCATGTTTACAACTTTGAAACTTGTGTACAATACACTTCCTCCCATTGTGCTTTACCGTTGTATGGAGTTTTTATTAAAGTCCATCCAGTAAATTTCAATTTTAGCTCAGAACAAGAAAATATTACAAAGGGCAATAACTCTGTTATTAGCTGTAATTGTGTTATGGTCCATATACACTGCACTTCTCCTCAGTGTGCTTTACACTTGTATAAAGTTTTATTAAATTCCATTTAGTAGTTCTCAAGTTATACTCCCGAGAAGATATAGTACCGAAGGGCAATAACTCTGTAATTAGCTGAAAAATATAAAAAAAAAAAAATATTTGTTCACTGCACTTACTCTCACCAGCTGTACCTTTCTATGAAGTGTAATTAAATTCTATTCAGTAGTTTTCCAGTTATTTCCAAGTAACAAAGGGCAAATACTCTGTAATTAGAGGAAATAGAGTTATGGTCCTGCACTTCTTCTCATTGTTCTTTACCATTGTATGAAGTTAAAATAAATTCCATCTAGTAGTTTATAAGTTATGATTCGAACATGGGAGAATTAATGAAGGGCAATAATTCTTAACTTATCTGAAATAGAGTTATGGTCATTAATACCATTGTGTGAAGTTTTTAATTAAATTCCAACAAATAGTTTTAATGTAATGCTCCACACAAGGAAATTTGCAACTGACCGACGGACCAACCACAGGGCGACTCCAATTTACCCCTTTCAAACTCCGTTTGTTGGGGGTTTAAAAAGGCTTGCAGATGACCTATCAAATTTACCATTAAGATCTCATTTTTTGGTCTTTCTCTGATGGCATAGTCATTATGCAAAGGATTTAGCAGGTCCATCTTTTAGTTAATAAGATGTATGTCTCGATCTGTATGCATTTTGTTAACTTATGCAGCTTCAGGAAACTGCATCATTTGTTTAGTCTGTCTAGTCTCTACAAGCAATCAATATAAAATGTTCATTTGCTGACCTTCAGCACAACTATTGATACAATATTTCAAAAACAATATTTATTTTGCATTACCAAACATCAATTATTCATTATTATCAATATCAAAATAGTTAAAAAAAACCTGAACCAATAGAATCTATAATAGTTTACTTAATATAGCAAAATGATGCAAATCAGCTATTTATTTTTAAATCAAAATAGATAAACATAATTACATTGATCTTTCCTTACTGTAGTTTGAGGTCATTCCCATAACTTCATTACAATCTCCTTCATAATTTTCTTTTATAACAGAAATCCCACTTTATTAAATCCTATTGCACTCTTCCATTGATGACTCCTTCAAACAGTGATTCAATGCTTCTCTGATCAATATCTCTCAAACACGAATCAATTAATAGGCATGTACTAGAAAATGTTTCCATGTTTTTCTTTGAACTTGGGAACCATTAACATTTCAGGATTCATGGCATAACATAAAAGATACTCTTTAACCATCTTCATATGGTAGACTTTCAATAATATATTCTTATAAAGTAAAGGGATGCTACTCACTTGCATGAATCAGGAAGATAAATTATTTCCATTTTCCATTGGTGGAAAATAACTTGTATTAGTATTCATCTGCATTGAAATTCTAGGACAGAAATTGATGGATTCTATTGTAATATATGTACCCTAGGGGGGGCTTTCACTTGTGTGTCCTTCATTGAATATTCATTCACCCATCATGCAGACATGCAAATATAGCATAGCAACAAATTTTGATTATATCATAAATCCATTTGGCAGAAGTTCATGTGGACATCACCATGACATGTGACCAACCACATTACATGTGACCAAATACATGACATGTGACCAACCACTTGACATGTGACCAACCACAGTGACAAACCACATGACATGTGACCGACCATGCACTTGACAAGTGACCAACCACTTGACATGTGACCAACCACTTGACATGTGACCAACCACATGACATGTGACCAACCACTTGACATGTGACCTACCACTTGACATGTGACCAACCACAATGACCAACCAAATGACATGTGACCAACCACATGACATGAGACCAACCACTTGACATGTGATCAACCACTTTACATGTGACCAACGACTTGACATGTGACCAACCACAGTGACCATCCACATGACATGTGACCATGCACTTGACAAGTGACCAACCACTTGACATGTGACCAACCACAGTGACCAACCACATGCCATGTGACCACCCACTTGACATATGACCAACCACTTGACATGTGACCAACCACATGACATGTGACCAACCACTTGACATGTGACCAACCACAATGACCAACCAAATGACATGTGACCAACAACATGACATGTGACCAACCACTTGACATGTGACCAACCACTTTACATGTGACCAACCACTTGACATGTGACCATCCACTTGACATGTGACCAACCACATGACATGTGACCAACCACTTGACATGTGACCAACCACTTGACATGTGACCAACCACAATGACCAACCAAATGACATGTGACCAACAACATGACATGTGACCAACCACATGACATGTGACCAACCACTAGACATGTGACCAACCACATGACATGTGACCAACCACATGACATATGACCAACCACTTGACATGTGACCAACCATTTTACATGTGACCAACCACATGACATGTTACCAACCACATGACATGTGACCAACCACTTGACATGTGACCAACCACATGACATGTGACCAGCCACTTGGCATGTGACCAACCACTTGACATGTGACCAACCACTTGACATGTGACCAACCACATGACATGTTACCAGCCACTTGACATGTGACCAAGCACTTGACATGCGACCAACCACTTGACCTGTGACCAACCACTTGACATGTGACCAACCACTTGACATGTGACCAGCCACTTGACATGTGACCAACCACTTGGCATCCGACCAACCACTTGACATCCGACCAGCCACATGACATGTGACCAGCCACTTGACATGTGACCAGCTACTTAACATGTGACCAAATACTTGACATGCAACCAACCACATGGCATGTGACCAGCCACTTGACATGTGACTAACCGCTTGACATGTGACCAACCACTCACTGGACATGTGGCCAGCCACTTGTCATGTGAACAACCACTTGACATGTGACCAAGCACATGACATGTGACTGCCACTTGACATGTTACTGCCACTTGACATGTGACTTACCACTTGACATGTGACCAACCACTAGATATGTGACCAGCCACTTGACATGTGGCCAACCACTAGACATGTGGCCAACCACTAGACATGTGACCAGCCACTTGACATGTGGCCAACCACTAAACATGTGACCAATCACTTGACATGTGACCAACACTTGACATGTGACCAAACACTATGTGACCAACCACTAGACATGTGACCAACCACATGACATGTGGCCAACCACATGACATGTGGCCAACCACTAGACATGTGACCAGCCACTTGACATGTGGCCAACCACTAGACATGTGACCAATCACTTGACATGTGACCAACCACTTGACATGTGACCAAACACTATGTGACCAACTACTAGACATGTGACCAACCACATGACATGTGACCAACCACATGGCATATGAGCACCCAAATGCTCCCATGTTGCTGTTTTCAGTCAGTCATTCTGTTATCAGTCAAATCAGTTATTTATTGCTGTTTTACATGAAAGCTATCAATACGTCTTGGATTGTTGTCTTGGATTGACTACGTATGAACTTTTTCTCAAGCGATATGATGTCATTGGAATTTCATGCTTCAAAGTAAGACAGCATCACACTTGGTTCAATTTAAATTTTGATCAGGAAATAAATAGTTATTTTATGACTTTTACCCTGAAATAACCATGAAATAACTGTACACTGATTTATATAGTTTACTGCTATAAAAAATTAAAATACTTTCTGGTGACCCAATGCTAACAGCAAATATTTGAAGTGTATTTAATTTATTTGTATAATTATTTGAATGATCAAGATTCATTTGATTTCATTGAGTGAAGTTGATTATTACTTGATCGGTACTTTTACGCTAAACTGTCTTTGACCTTAATACCAGTGCTAACGACGAATAAGACTTGTTTAGGCCTTGCACATTATTCCTTGTCACGTGTTTCTCATTTTCATATCATAATTTTAGTCATGAATTGATTACTTAAGAACACTTAATAACTGTCTCAGATCTGTTTATTGACGACTGACACAGTCAACATTGACACACAATCCTGCATTTTATAACCAACATTTTGTAATTAGTTAACATCTGAGGTTTAATCATGCTTCATAAGTGAAGGATGTACAGTTATGTTCCCCAATGAGAAAGTTATGATATGGCAGTCTACAACTGGTTATATTGAGTACAACAATTACTGAGAGTCTATTCCAATATCACAGCTCCAACATGAGTGAAGCAACTCCATTGGTACAGGACTGCCCCAGTAAAATGTCATTTGAAAACCAGTGGAATACCACTACATTCCAGTGGTAAACATTTATACACTGGTATTCCAATGAAATACCACATAATACCAGTGGAATACCACTGCATTTCAGTGGTAAACATAAATACACATTGTATACCACTTGATTTCCGGTGGACACTTTCCAGTGGTATAGTGGAGTACCAGTGGTAAACTTTTAGAGGAATACCACCAAAAATTACCACTGGTATTCGAGCGGTTTTCCGCTGGAGTACCAGCGGTAAATTTTGGTGGTATTCCACAAAAAGTTTATTGCTGGTACTCAAGTGGTACCACTGAATTACCAGTGGTAAACTTTTAGTAAAATACCACCAAAATTTACCGCTGGTATACCACTTGTATACCGTTGGAATACCACTATGGGATATACGGGGCAAAGGAAATCATATCGTGTGAGAGTGAAGCCATATATATCACATTGACAACCTTAAATTGACAAGATATAAATTTGGTGACCCAATATGGAAAAAATTGTGGTCACTGTGTGACCAGTCCTGGACCAATGGCATTGAGTCATTATGTTGGAGGTGTGATAAATTTCCATTTTGGGTCACTAATATATATCATACCAATATGGCGTCTATTTTCAAATTCCGAAACATTTCCCATAAATTGACAAATGAAAACAAGTTGCCATGATATATATGTTATAGGGTAAGTAGGTGACCCAATACGAGATATAGTACAGGGCGCGGGAAAGCATTCTCAGGGCTTTTTTTGATCCAACATGCAATTTTAAAACAAAATGGTAGGGTATCAGTAGTTTATGCTATATATTCCTATGCAAAACATCAGTGAAAAAAGTTACCTCTGGGTGGAGCTCATTTTGACATAGATTTGAGCACTATTTGAAAACAACTTTGTAGAGCATCATATTAGTCTTTACTTAACAAAGATGGATAGGTTATATATAACTTATGTATTACACAAATTAGGTTTATTCATGCTAAGGGAGCGCCAGCAACGGCGGTAGACCACAATAAGTGACTTCATTATCAAAGACATGTAACACAGGCCCTCATTATTGGCTGCAAAGCGATCATCTAACTACACGTACAAAAAACATTTAAGTTACTGTAATTAGTTTATAAAACAATTCACATTGTAAATACTCCCATGAGTACTTTAATGTTGAACAGTCATAATCAATCAAAATCAATACCTTTCTAACAACGAATCCAAAAATATACTGGTTTGAAATAAAAGCCGTCAAAATGAGTTTTAAAACAACTATTACCCCAGATACTCCTACGTACTACAAGGCAAGTTTCCAAACACAGTAAATGATTTATATAGTTCTGAAAATAAAGAATCTCATAAACCTTTCTATGCTTGGCACATAATCAATGTTGGCCAATGCTGGGTGACAGTAACCTGGCATTTCATATGCCTTCCGATTTGTACAAAAAAGGTCTCTGTCTATAATCTGTCTTTAAATGGCTTTTATGAGTATTCTGAAACTGATTTGCCTGATGGTCAGAAGTGATCTACCAAATCAGGAACACAGATATAAAGTACAAGATTTTGCCTAGAATTATGTCTAGAATTGTGAGAGACCACCCGTGAGTCTTGGAAAGGAGTTTCTTAATGTGTATTTACATCAACACTTAAAAAGCAAGAGAACTGTGGACCAAACACCAAAGCCCACCTGTTGTTGTTTTCAGTCAACCAAGGGACATAATTCAACAATTATTACAGCCAGAGTTATGGGCCTTGCTATGTATGTGTGTATTGTCTCTTGCAACATGTGTACCAAGTTTCTTATCAATGTCAATAGATTTTAGAGTAATGGCAAGCTTAGGTTACAGTTTCTGCATATCAGCCAACACCAACAACAATGCTTAGCACATAATAAATAGTACACCATTACTGTTTTCCATACACACAGGCAAATACATCACTAGAAAACAACTCAACCAAGATGTTTCAGCTAACATAGTCCTCTATGAAGGTCAAGATCATGCTTGAATGCATGGTTATGGTAAAACATTTATAGTAATAAGAACAAAAAACAGTATTGTTTTCATAAAACTAAGAATTGTACACACTTCTAGATCTTACTGACTTCTGGCATCAATTTCGCAATAGGAAAACAATAGCTGTTACAAACATGTGAATACCAACACACTATTTGTCTCCATAGGCCAAGTGACGAAACTCATAAATGAATATAGTAAGAGTTATGGGCTTTTAAATTCACATGTTTTTTGTGTGCATTGTCATAGATAACTGTTATTTAAGTACCAAGCTTCATGACTGACCAGGGCTGTTGCAGGATGGCAACACCAAGGATAACACCAGTGCTTTGGCATACCTTGACTATTTTATTTTTTTAAACAACACTTTTTTTTATTAGACTACATAATTTAAGTATGATGTTGTACAAAAAAATCATTTTAACAAAAAAGCTTGACATACTCAGCAAAGACAATAACTTCAATTATAACAAATGTAGTTTGCCATGAAGTTAATTGTAATCAATAAAACAAGATAATTTGGAATTAACTTGGTACTAAACTAGTTTGTGTTTAGTACAGGAAATGATAGTAAATACCAGTCTCAGCTAAAAGATGACTGGCTGAATCTGCCAACTAAAGCATTGGTCTGTTGGCAGGAAAATGGAGGGACCAATAACCTTGAAGGACATGCAGTGCCTGCACAAATTGCCCTTGAAATAACAGAATTTTGTTACGAAATAGTACATCTCATTTCTAAATCAATGTCTGCCAGATACAGGCAAGCTGAGACACCACGCAGTTGATGATGCTGTTTCATTGGTATACATAAAGGGGAATAACTCGAACAGTATAAGCAAGTTGAGCACGGTATTAAATGTGCATTGCAGCATGAAAACTTAATGTTTACTTACTTCATGAAACTGAGAAAACACAGCATTCAGGTCTTAATTGAATAACATATACAAGGAAACTAACCTGATAAAACAATCCAGAATAAAACTGTCATCTTTCTCGGACTTTCACCAAGTATTTGATCACATCATTTCAACATCTGAAAGTAAATGCAAATAGATTTTTACTGATATGGAAGTATCATTTATGGCATTAACCTTTTGTATATTTTTTAATAAAAAATAGCACACAATTACGAACACTTTCACACACAAGGATATACTTCCATGCTGAAAATGAACATTTTTTCTGTATTTTGCAAAGTGTATTTAGAAGCTAATGAACAGTGAGAAAGTACACTCAAACACAATGACGACATTTGAACAATCTTGTTGGGGTATTGTTTTACATATTTGAAAAATAAATAAATGAAAACCTTTCCCTTGTTGCAATTTTTTTAAGGACCAAAAAAGGCTGACAAATATCTTACAAGTAGAGGATTATGCCAATCAATGAACCATATAACAAATATGCCGCTGTTCAGACTTGGAGACAAAAGATAATGTTAATGTTTCATATTGAGTTGTCTCATTGTTCATAATTGATCATCATAAATAAACCTGTATGACAACTGACGGTCTTGTTCCGAGAATGTTTGTTATAAATATCGCCTTTATTATGAAGTCATATCCATATACATATATAGACAGAATGTAGATCTTCTGTGTAAAATGTCTTTAGGAGTTAACTACTTACAATGAAAGAAGTCTTTTAATATGAGACATATAATTATACATGTAGACAATACTAAAGTTCATGATTGCATCAACAATTATAATATTCTGATTCAGACTTTTCCCCCTATAACTAGCTGCCATATACATGTAGGATAGAAAATGAGGCCACATGTGTTAATAATGTTTTTTCTATAGTTTGACCTAGTAACCTAGTTTTTGTACTCAACATGACCCAATAACAAACTGATATAAAGACAGTCATTTTTAATATGTCAGTTTGTTTTCTGATTATCAAATGAGATATAAAGTGATTGTTTTTTGTTTACAAAATGTTTCTAATATTTAACCTATTGACCTTGGTTTTCAACCAATCATGACCAATAAACAGAACTCCAGAAATTATGAATACTATTGGATCTGTTATAAGGTGGTTAAATTATATTTCTAAAATAAATTTCGGTTTACACTCAATACATCTTTTTCTGATTTGACCTACTGACCTACTTTTTAACACTGAAAACCATGGCATTTAATTTTGAACGAAATTTTAAACTCAATATCACTCTGACAAAATTTCCAATGAGACCTACAGTTCAACAAAAAGGTGATAGACAAAAGACAGTCACAGAGCTTAAAAAAGCACAACATACTACACTTTTGGATATTCCATGAAGAAAGTAAAAACATACCAGTTCTAAATTTTTCTCAAGGAAATAACCGATTACCTACATGTAATTTAAAAAAATAATATATATATATATATATATATATATATATATATATATATATATATATATATATATATATATATATATATATATATATAACAGTGCAGATCAAGACAGGTATTCCTTTTACATCATTTCTTTACTTATCTTATTTCCAAAGTTAAACTCTCACTGTTCACTTGATACAATAATTAATAATATCTGAAATACTAAACTTTCATTGATATTATTAAATACACATTCTTTAATTCTAAAATCACTTACACATTTTTTAATATTTTACTACGAAAAATCAACTAAAGTTAGGAAATTACTGAAGCTTTAATGGTATGAATACCTGGGTCCAGACTTTTATTTAATTAAGGTCTTATACATAAGTACATTGTCTAAACACATGAAATCATCCCGTGTATGTCAATGTATGTAAATAGTAAGTGCATTAAACCCCCATACATTTTGTATAACATCCACAAGGTAAAGAATATAGTATTGTTGTACAAGATATAAACATATGTATGATTATTATACACTAATGTTGCAGTATGGGACTGACAGTATGGCACACAGTATTGATATGAGATTTAACAATATTGAGAAGAATTATTAAGAATAGCATGATGTATACAGGGTTCTCAAAATGTTTGAGTTGAACAGGCCAAATTGAATTTGTAACAGGTTTTCTGGGGGGGGGGGGGGGGGGGGGGGTTGAAAAAATAAATAAAAAAAGCACTTATAATTCGGAAATACATACATATTTTGCGAATCCTAAAAGTTTTTTATATTTGCAGTGAATTCAAACATTTCAGACGTGATTTGAAGTTTCTCACACGACAATTATTGACTATAATTTTTCCGATAATCTAACAAGTCTAGATGCAGACGCGGTAAACACGGTAGATGGTTAACTAGCCTAGAGAAAAATGGGATCATACGGTATTCGACTGACCGATTTAAATACAATACATTGCCACGTGACTTTAATCTCAAGTTTAACTTATTAACAGAGGTATTGAACTGTGTTGTATATGTCGGCTGCATATCAAACGGAAAAATGTGGTGTGCTCTTGCTCTGACATCACAAAGTGAATCGTTTGATCTGCTGCCGACAAACACGACACATTGCAATACATGTGTTAATTAGTTATCCTTTCGCAGCTGTTTGTGATGGGATGGGACTTGGATTAGGCGAAATAAATAACAATTGATTATTGCCGATTAATTATTATAACGATTAATGAAATGTTAATAAAACCTGCCATTTAGCCTGTGTATACGCAAAGCCTTATCATTAATACATAAGTAAAAAGTAAGTTTTATTTCTGACGTGGAAAAAATTTAACTCGGCGAACAATATCAGAAATATTTGCATTATACAGTCAGCAAAATGTGTCTCCTATGATCTACCAAGTTTTTGGACCGATTACACCCATCTGCAATCACGGCCAATTAGAAGATATCGAGTGTTCATCGTAGCGAAACATCTATTTTTAGCAGATGGTTGCGTTAATCTGATGGTTATAATTTTGCCACTTTATTGGGGTGTCTATGTTTTTGACATCGGCAATGTTTTCTTCTAAGAGGTAACCGTAACTTCGCATGCGCAAATTATGGAGAATTCTTACCAATACGATTTCGAACCTGAAGACTCTTACATATGCCGAAGTAAGAATAGATCATCAGTATTAAATATGTCAGAAAAGAATGTGACCTTATGGTTTCTACAACAATTCTAACCGGCCGATTTCTGGTTTTAACCGGTCAAATAGGCCGGCGGCCGGTTCATTTTGAGAACCCTGTGTATACATAGTGTTTGTTTTAAATAATTGCTGAGTCTTAGCTCACATTTATCAACAGACTTTTATACAAGCAAAATATAAACAGATTACACCTGTTTGAAGTTTTACACCTACCCAGTCCACTGATGTATAATTTCAAGTGTTGATTAATCCACATCCTGAGATTATCACATAATATAACCATTACTTTCAGTTTAACAACATCATCAAAGATAGTTACCTTTAAATGGAGCAATGCAGATCATCAGCTATTAGGTAATGTTGAAAATCCAATCAGTATTGCCATGTAAACACTAAATGAAACGAAAAAGAACTAAATTATTTAATCCAATTAAAATCAACAACACTTGTATCCTTCCTCTACATTTCTTTCATCACCAAAACATTCTTAAACATTACCAGTAAGCATTTTATGAAAATCATTTAAATCCCCACTATTGATCTCTTTACCTTTTTATTAAAGTATAAGATCATAATATCTACTATTATTAATACAAATACATTTTTTTATCAGATTACACTGAAGATGAGACAGAAACTTGACAAAGGCTCATACAATGACTATCTGACTTCACACTGTGGATCTCTCCCATAGGGACGAACAGGAGATACTGGCACTCGATATAGGTTCACCCAATGATCATCTCCCAGTCATTTCACTTTTCCCACATTGTAGGAACCTGTGAATTCATTGGAGACCTGCTGTAATTATACAATATGATAATATGAACTTATTTTATTATATGATTACCATCATTATGAAATAATGGAAAGATAATCATCAAACAGTTGGGGGGAAATATCAAACCAGAAATGAAATACTGAAATTACTCAATAAAAATCACATAATTAAGATACAACTACTGGTATAATTGATATATCTTTTACTAAATGTAAATATTTTTTTCTGCTGTTGCTGTGATCATCAGCAATAACAACCAACACCAACACAACCACAATCACTATCTGACTACCCCCATCAACACCACCATCTCCACAAAATCAACCATCATCCCCATTGACCACAACCATCATCATTAGCAGCAGCAGCAACAGCAGTGGTAGCATCATCAATCACAATAGGTATTATCCGAAAAAGTCATTTTTTTACCACCACAAAAAGCAATTTTATCTCATCTGATCATTTCAATAATTGATATACCACAAAAAGCAATTTTATCTCATCTGATCATTTCAATAATTGATATATTTTTACATTTATGTCATACTACATGTAGTTTTATGTTGTAATAAATAAATTGACTGAGAGACACACCAAGTAGGAATTAGCAGAGATGTCAGGCGAATAAAGATGACAAGAACTGACTTTAGTGTAGAAATGTCTTAGGTAAACTGTCACACCTGGGCTAAGAAAGCATGGGTACAAAAACTCGGAAGATTAGTTGTGTTTTACACAAGCTAGTTTAGAATGATAGTTTCCTTTAAAATAGTCTTATCTTTGTCCAGTAAATAGATATCATGGCTTGTCTGGCTTGTGTTGATATGTAAGCTTATATTTTATGATAAGCCAGGGAAGCCAGGACAAAAAATAATAAAGGTGTAAAATATAGTGAAAACAGTCAGATGTAAGAATTTAGTGTTTGCTTAAGAATTAAGATATGACTGGTAAGCTATTAAACTTTGCAAAGGGAAAAAATGAATTGAAATTAATATTGTAAAAATCATCAAGATACAATAGTATTAGTGAAATAAAAGAATTCATGAAAAGAGAAATATATTTTTCATGTTAAATATATGTGATAGTTAACAATTTAATGAAATGCACGAGTTGGTATATTTGTAATTTTTAAATAAAAATTATATTTTTTATTGAATATATAGAGGTTATTATATCTGTTGATTTCAATGTAAGATCACATTTTATTTCAAGGGTGTCATAGAAAAATCCTTTGATCATTTTAAAGCTACATTTTCACTCACTGCTTATTGCCACTCATGAAAATGTTGAAATTACAATTAATGATCACAAGATTCTTTGAAGCTCATTTTCGGAGATTTGTTGGTATTTTAATTTATTTTTCTTAGTTTGCAATGAAATATCAAAAATATACTTCGCTGTTGTTGTTTTACTGACAAAATTCATTATTTCTCCATTATAACGCATAAACAGATTTGTAATATTTCATAATGCAAAACATATTATATAATCATAATACAAGTATGAATTATAAGCTCTGACTAAAAACTGGAGAGAATATAAATCCGGAGATAGCATTGTTTCCTTTAATTATCCTAATTACAGGTATATTCACAAGGTAATTATTACTGGGTTAATTACTGAGGTGAGTCCTTGATGGGAATTACACAGGGGGAAGAATTTAGCTGGTATCAATATGTTCATTAAATATCATTCAATGTTGTGTAATGATGGCAGAAGTAAATTACTGTACTAGCCTGAATAATGGGTGAGGTTTTAAGAGGCTATGAAAATATTTCGTTAACAATTCTTTACCAATAAACTACATGTGACGTACCAGGAATGAAGAACTCAATAACTGGATGTGCAACCATTATGCATATATGTGAATATTTATAATCAGGAAGGATGGTCGCTTTATAATATGATGTTGCAATAATTCCTACATTGCAATTATTCGGAATAGCAACAATAAACAGAAACATTTATGAGCTAAAAGCATTTAAAAGGTTTCACTGCAATGTTTCTCTGGTATTAATAGATCAATTCATTTAATTAACAGTTTATTACAGCAGGGACCTGTAACAAACTTGGACCAATAACAATATTTCTCCCAGATTACAGAAAATAGATTTTAATCAATATTACAAATTTTAATATTGTTTCAACAAAAAGTGAAATCCCTGAGGAAACTTTAATGCTTAATAATCTTGTCAAAGATTTGGGGGAATATGGGGAATTAAATGAACACTCAATCATTGTTTTGTTATCATGCTGCTATTTCAGCTTTTAGACACTTAAACATCATGAACCAGTCACTAGGACAACACCAATTTGCACTGTTTTCACTGTCCCAGAAACAAAACAAAATGCAGGGCTTAGGGATTTCCATTTACGCCGTTACAGAGTGTGTAACCATTAGTTAAGGCATTTTTTTGTATTAATTGGTTTAAACAGATTTTTTTTTAAAAATGTTGGACGGGTGGTGCGAAAAAAAAAAAAAAAAAGGATTTCATACTCATACTAATTCTTTTACATGTATTTTTCATAGCGTTTGTGGCGAAACCCAAAACCAAAAGATCAAAATAACAACGAACAGGAAAGACATGTTCATAGATACATATGAATGATATTTGAATTGCAAAAGTATGTTTTGATTTCTATGCAACACAATGTCTTCAATGCCTCAATATTATAATGAATATTGATATTATGCTCAAATGCTCAACTTTGTCATACACATATGTTTGGCTTTATAGTCCAATTTTCTCTCCTACAAATTAATGTAATCATTATATAAGCATTTTATACACTTCCACCTTATAATAGTGTCACATTTTAAGCCAATATTATTACAAACTCTCAGTTTTAATGTCACTTTTTGTTGATGTTTTTTGAAGCACATCCTGACTGCAAGAGTTCTCCTATTTGCAACACTATTTCCACATATCAACCTTACAATGAATATGCCTGTGTCTCCTCATTGCTGGGCACTACTTCTTCTCAACAGAAAAAGCACAACAAATTTCACTGACTCAATTATTTATTAAATGGAATATGAAATGTAAATAATAACAAGAGCTGTCACAGAGACAGCGCGCTCGACTATTCTGCCGCTTTTCAGTGTAAGGATTGAAAAGTTTTGGTGAAACATGCATGGATCACTGTTAGATTAGATTTCAATGCAATACATGGTGTGCTGAGAAATTAACATAAATGTGGTTCCATGCAAAAATTTTAATGAGAATTTCTAAGTCTAATAATAAAGGGCCATTATTTGCAAAATACAGTTATCTAACTTGGTTATTCAATTAAGTTGGGTGATTGAATATCATTGTATAAATTTTCAATGCAATACATCAAATAGTTGCTGAGATATTATCCTATGTGTGCTAACATGCAAGACCTTAACCAGAATTTCTAAGTCGCATAATGATGGGGAAAAATTACATATTATGAAATATAGAGTTATCTTACTTAATTAAATAAGAAGGTTAAATAGATGGGAGCCTGTGTGTAAAGTTTCAATGTAATACATGATGTATTCGCTGAGGTATTGACTTAAAAGTGGTTACATGCAAAACCTTAACCTGAGAATTTCTATGTCGAATAAAAAAGGGGCCATTATTTGAATTTAATGCAAACTGGAGTTATCTTACTCGGTTATTTCAGTAGATTGGATGGTTGAGTACCATTGTATAAAGTCTCAACGAATGCAATACATCAAGTAGTTGCTGAGATACTAACCTATGTGTGCTTACACGCAAAACCTTAACCAGAATTTCTAAGTCATTAATAATAAAGGCCCATAATTTGCATTATATTCTAAAAAGTGTTATCTGGGAATACATATCTAATACTGTTTCAATGCAGTACATGATATATTTGCTGAGATATTGACTTAAATGTGGTTACATGCAAAGCCTTAACCAGAATTTCTAAGTCAAATAAAAAAGGGCAATTATTTTGCATTAAATGCAAACTAGAGTTATTTAACTTGGTTAATTAAGTAGGTTGGATGGTTGATTACCATTGTATAAAGTCTCAATGCAATACCTCAAGTAGTTGCTGAGATATTAACCTATGTGTGCTTACACGCAAAACCTTAACCAGAATTTCTAAGTCGAATAATAAAGGCCTATTATTTGCATTATATTCAAATAATTGTTATCTAACTTCGTTAATTTAGTATGTAAGATAGTTGGGAATACATATCCAAAGTTTCAATGCAATAACTGATGTATTTACTGAGATAATGACTTAATGGTGCTTACATGCAAAACCTTAACCAAGGTGTGACGCCGACGCCAGGGTGAGTAGCACTAAGCTCTCCTTATTCTTCGAATAGTCGAGCTTAAAATGACTTTATATTCAGTAATGAAGTCTTTGAAGTTAACATATTTCTCTGCAGCTTTAACAAAATTTAAGTTACCCCAGATTTAGATTACTTGAATAGTAGTCTACATATAATTTGTTTAACAATTTATGCCCCCTGGGACAAACCCAGGACAATATATTTTATCAATTTCTATGGTTTATATGTGATTTGTTACCATTGATACAGACATCAGCCTTGATGTCAGTTATTAATTTTTTTTTATTTTTTTTTGTATGATCTCAGCTCAATTGAGGTTGCCATTTTGAAAACAATTTTTAAAACTGCATCCTTATGCTGCAAAGGAACAGGCAACAGGTTTTATATCATTTCATGTGCACCAAAAGTTTTCGAAAATATTGGGCGGCGGATCTGTTAACCAATTTATTTAAAAAAAGGCCTAAGGGACGAAAACGAATGACAAGATTGATACTCAAATATTTGGTGTGTTTTTTTTCAATCAAATATTCAATTACCCAAATTAATCTTTGAAAGGTTGTAGTAAACTATTGATATTTGCTAGAGTAATAGCTCGGGACATTTTACCCTAGCTTCTTTTTAATAGCTGGTACCTGTGACTGACCCCAATTTTTCCCCAAAATATAGCCTCTGAAGTTCCCCATATTCAGAATATATCCCAACAAAAAAGCAAGACATTTTGAAGAAACAAAAAACAACATTGAATTATCTCAATTCCACTGCGTTCATGTTTGCCAACAATTCAAATTCAGATAGGCTAAGTTCGTAATTTTATAATTAAACAAAACCAAGCGTCCACTTACAATGATTCCCTTCATTGATATTATATAAGCAGTATAGGCAAAGCAACAATCGGAACACCAAGGCCATTTTCCCTTGAAAATAACCTCTGATGTATATGGAAGGTTTACAATGTCAGTAATTGTTACATTTAACTTCGCTGCCAGTAGATCGTAGAGTACTTAAAAAAAAAATAGTTGAACCTAAGCACTAGAAAGGAAAAATGCGCCCAGTGTGGGGCTCAAACCCACAAACACTGGAAAACGAGCAAGCTGCTCTAACCAACTACACCCCTCTCCCCATTGACCTTTTAGGCAGACGGAGGCACTCATGCTGTTTAACAATGTCATTATTTTAGTAAACCTGGGAGGAAGTGCCCCCAGTGATGGGCTCAAACCTACGACTGCAAGAACACTAGCACGGCGCTCTAACCATCTGAGCTAACTGGGCCATTGGTTCTTACCAACACACTTGTCACAGGGTAAGATTCTTAATTATTTATACAATAATGCACTTCACTGGATATCAATTTGAACTTAATTATACAAATACACATTTAATCACTAAAATTAACTAGAATGGGCTTTTGAGAAAAGCGCATGTCTCCCCCGAAGGCTTAGTAAGACTTAGAGGTGTAAAGTACTGATACATCTGGCTGGAAAGCAGGGTGTGAGAATTCAATAGGGAAAAAACGGCAGGTCTTTTATGGACAAAAAACAAAATAAACAAAATGCACGAAAGTTGAAATGAGACGCCAGTTATTGATCGGAAATGGTTTTCATCTTCAAGCCCTTGTGGACTTGACCTTTGACCCAGTGACCCCAACTACTGCATGACCCTTACAAGCATGCAAAGTTTGGAGACTCCAGGTAAAGCAGAACTTAAGTTATTGATTGGAAACCGTTTTTCATCATCACTCTCTTTTTGGACCCAGTGACCCCAAAATCAATACGGATCATCTGTCCAAGAAGACCTACCAGCATGCAAAAGTTCAAGACTCAAAGGCAATAGGAACTCCACTTATTGATCGGAAACCTTTTCTTATGTTCAGGTGTCTGTGACCTTCACCTCTGACATAGTGACCTCAAAAACAATGCGGGTCTTGTACACCCGAGTAACATCTCTACAATTTTTGGTAAACATATGTGAAAGATATTACACGCAAATGATTTTTACATGGAAGGTCACCACGACCTTGACTATTGACCTTGTTACCCCCAAAACAATTGGGATCATCTAGACATCATGACCAACCTCACTTCAAAGTTTGGTGAACCTAGATCAAAGCATTCTCCTGATATTGCACGGAAATATTTTTTTACATTAGAGGTCACAGCGACGTTGACCTTTGACCTTGTGACCCCCCAAAATATAGGAGTTTTCTAAACCTCATGATCAACCTCCCTACCAAGTTTGGTGAACCTAGGTCAAACCATTCTCAAGATATTGAGCGGAAATGTTTTTTACATTGGGGGTCGCCGCGACCTTGACCTTTGACCTAGTGACCCCAAAAACAATAGGGATCTTCTACACCTCATGACCAACCTCCCTACCAAGTTTGGTGAACCTAGGTCAAACCGTTCTCAAGATTTTGAGCAGAAATGTTTTTATATTGGGGGTCGTCGCGACCTTGACCTTTGACCTAGTGACCCCAAAAACAATAGGGATCCTCTACACCTCACGACCAACCTCCCTACCAAGTTTGGTGATCCTAAGTCATGCGGTTTTCCAGTTATTGATCGGAAACGAAGTGTGACGTACGGACGGACTGACGGACTGACGGACTACCGGACTGACGGACAGGGCAAAAACAATATGTCTCCCCCAGAGAGGGGGAGACATAATTAATATTATTATTATTAATTCATGGACTACATCTTCTATTGCACCGGTATATACATCCAAGATTGTTTTCGATGGAAAATGGCAGAGGCGTTCCGATTGGTAAAGCAAGGGTTAAACAAATGGTGTCACATGTTATGTGGAGTTTGGGACATGACAGTTTTAGATATCGGAATGTTGTGGAACCACATCATGGCACATGAAATTCACTCAGTGCTCAATCTTAAATTGTGTGAGAAAGACATTTTAAGACAAAATACTGAATACAACAGCGATTTCATGACAATGTTAAGAATAATAATACAGAACTGAATTGTCAACTGGCTGTGATAAAATGTACAATGTAACAAAGCAAGGATCTTACCAAATATGGTATGTTAGGTAACTGGTTGCAAAACTCGTAATGTTAATGGATGACAGAGCAAAACGTTTTAACCATGGAAATTTTCAAGTGTTGTGACAAGGGGTGGATGAATCAACGAGTTTTAGAACTTAAATAGTGCTCTAGAAATTTTTATAATTAAAGGGCAACAACTCTCAGGTGACTACAGCAAATTGGCTAGTTAGTGAGTTATTAAACTCATTTGAGGTATTTTGCCCTAATACATTCTGACCATATCTGGTGATGATTTGACATACGCTTGTAAAGTTATTGATCAGACAAGACCAATTTTAGGTTATTTCTATAGTTTAAGGGCAATAACACTAGGGTGACAAAAGGGATTTGGCTATTCATCAAACTCATCAGAGGTATTACATGTATGCACATAAAAATTTGGCCAAATTAAGTGATGATTTGACAAATGCTTGTAAAGTTATTGATTGGACAACTTATTGGATGCCACCAACCAAGACATCCGCCTGTACTCAGTGCAGGTGAAACTATTATATGTCCTATTCTGGTCAATTTCTATAATCAAAGGGTGATAACTTTCCAATGACTTATGCCAAAAGGCTGGTAATCAAATTTTTCACAGATATTATTCTCATACACATTCTGACCAAATTTGGTGATGATTGGACGAAAGGGTTCTAAAGATATTCATCCGACAAGACCTATTCTAGGTCATTTCCATAATAAAAGGGCGATAGCTTTTGAGTGACTTGTGCGATTAGCTAGTTATCATATTGTCCTAGATATTATGTCCATACACATTTTGACCGAGTTTTATGATGATAGGACAAAGGCTTTTCAAGATATTGATCACACATGACCAATTTTAGGTTATTTTTTTAATAAAAGGTCAAATATTACTCATAAGTGACTTAAGCAATATGGCTGGTTATCAAACTTGTGTTACGAGGGGTGATCACGAAGTTCGTGTAAATTGCTCATAACATTTTTGATTTTATTCCAATACATTTTAAACTGTATTATCAACAAGATCAATTTATTAAGAGATAAAATATGCAGCAAAAAAATAATCGGCCAACAAAAGCAAAAATAAACAGTAACCTTGGCAACACAACAGGCCCTAGTCGGCACATGCCATAATGTGTATACATTTTATCATTCATTCACCTTAAGCAATGCAATTTGTACACTGTTCTAAACGGCAAAAATCTTGCACGTTCAATGTTAACGTCATTTCCGTAAAATTCAACGTTGTTTAATACATCCGGATTGAAAAAAGCAGCTTGTTCATTTGAACAGTCGAGGAAACCAAACTAGCCTCATGTCGTCAAATGGAGACGATTGAATTACGGAGCGTCATTAAATGTTGTGTTGGAATGGGAATGACACCAGCTAAAACGATTTCAATTATGAAAACGAGCGATACTTTGAAGAAGTTTAGCCCAGCATTCGTCTACAGATGACACAAAAGATTTAAGAAAGGCAGGAAATCAATTGAAGACAATAAGAGAGAAGGTATGCCTTCAATAGTTATTCTTAGTGTTTGATAAAAAGTGAAGGGTATCATCCGGGAAGACAGACGAAAAATATAGAGACAGATTGCTAGTGAACTCGATAAATCTCCTTCACTTATGCATGGGATTCTTGCAAAAGAGTTAGGTATGTCGAAAGTCAGTGGGTGCTGGGTCCAGAAGTTGCTGTCCGACGAAGAAAAGCAGACGCATGCAAGGTGTTCAGCTGCATACTTGGATCGGTACGCAGCAGAAGGTGACGAATTGCTTGATAGGATCGGGTTATCTTGCACCAGGATAATGCTCCTGTACATAGGGCCAACTCTACACAGTTAGAGATTACATTACTGGGATTCAAAGCCTAAAACCACCTTCCCTACAACCCTGACTTAGCCCCCATGCATTTCAGGACCTTTCCCGAAATAAACATTCCCTCCGTGGACACCCCTTCTAGGAAGTTGCTGAAAGACATTGACAACCCGTTGAATAGTTTAACAACTTGACACAGACTGGTACTGGAGAGACATTTACCAAGTGGATTGCGAGACGTCAGAAATGGATAGCCTTGCGCAGTGACTACGTAAAAAAGTGTGCCATTCATTGAACATGGATGACGTGTGACGCTTACTAAAGTCATTTATGTTTTTGGCGTGCCTCAAGTGACGCATAGTGACTGTGTTGGAATTCATGTACCTATCAAACTTTTTAATGATTTTGTATAATATTTAGCATGGAGAATTGTTATTCATTAAACATTATTGTGGTATATTTTTTATTTATTTATTTACAATAGAACACAAACTTCGCGATCACCCCTCATACATATTATGGCCACATACATTCTGAATATGAATTATATCTGATCAAATTTGATGATGACTGTACAAAGGATTCTCAAGTGATTGAGCGGACGACACCAAATTTGGTTATTAAATTTGGACAACGGGTTCTAAAGTTATTGATAAGACAACAAACCACAAACCACCTATATACTGCAGGTGAAACAATAATCGTCGTCCCATTTTTAACGGGCGTTTAAGAACATGAAAAATATTATTTTGTTTTTAAACAATTGACTACAGCGATATGGCTTGTTACCAAACAGATATTATGCAATTACACATTTTGACCAAATGTGGTGTTCAGCCGCCCGCCCACCCAAATGCCTGACCGATGGCCTGTATGCATTAGGTAAATCTATAATAAGACAGGGGTTTTTAAAACAGGCCTATAAAAAAAATAAAGACAATTAAATTGATAAAGGAACATTTCTGTGAAATATTTTTAGTAACATTGACCATAAGGACCCTATGGGTTCCAAATGCAATCCCATGAAAGATCTCAATTAACTCTTCCTATGTATGAAGAGAAGTCAAGATATGTTAACCCTTACTAATGTTCATCAGTTTCAAAGGTGAGTTTGATGCTGCCCGCCTGCCCGTCTGAACAACAATCAATGCATGTCATTAAAAAAGCAAGCCTGGACGGCATTTTAGAATGACTAATAAACTTGTGAACTTTTGATGAAATGATGATTCATGGGCAATGTCGTCATTTTCAGGAACCGTTTGTGAAATGGTCTATTCAATGTGCACATATTCCATTGCTAATTAAGTCAATAATGTATCAATAAGCTATTTTTTTTTTTTTTTTAAAAAAACAGGATTCATTTACCAAATGAAGTCTAAAAGCCATACCTAAATATCGACCCCTGCCTAAATAACGCGCTTTTTTGGAATATGTTATCACTAGGAAATGTCGTCTTTGCTACCAAGGGGAGTTACTCTTAACCAAAAATATGTAGTTTAACCACTACCTAAATTTATTCTCATTACGGGTTATTATGATTTCTAATCCCTACGTAATTTTATTGTTTTCGCTGTTTTAAACAGATTTTAATTGTTTCAAAACCGTCTTATTCTACGTATGCTACAAAAATGCAAAATCAATCAGGGTTCGGACCCCCTCAACCCCTGGACAAAATGTCAGTGATGTTCCGTCATCATACACTAGTTTAAGAGGGGCTGGAGCAAGGCCGCCGTCACAATATTTCGGCAACTAAAAATAATCGGCAAAAGAGTCTTATCAAATAATTTTCATTACATAATTTTTCAAAACTTAATTTCCTTCATCGATTTTACCTGTTATCCATGAAAGGTTGTGTGTTTCCTTAGTGAAGACAGACTTAAAATCGTTTTTTTTTTTTGTATTCCCCGATGGAGCAGACAGACAGACAGACGGACGCACGGACAAGACAGACAGAGGCAGACAGACAGTGTCAAACACTGTGCTTTTTTCTTAAGAACTATACCAATCTTGTTTAAACGTATCGAAATTTCTACATCTGAAGACTGTCATAATTATATCAACATTAACATTGTGAATACCATCATAAGCATAACTAAAACCAAAATCATTTAATATCTCACTAATGTTATAAACCCAATTACGACAACCCTTATCACATCATACTGAGCTAGCCCAATTACGACAACCCTTATCACATCATACTGAGCTAACCCAATTACGACAACCCTTATCACATCATACTGAGCTAGCCCAATTACGACAACCCTTATCACATCATACTGAGCTAGCCCAATTACGACAACCCTTATCACATCATACTGAGCTAGCGATGTAACATTTTTAATAATAATGTAACATGCGAGCCTAACAAGGCCAACAGATTCCTTCAGGGAAAAGCATGCTCGACCCTGACTGTGTCCGCTGATCTTTATATACATTAAATTTTCAATCCACACAGAGCCTGAGTTTTGCTAATTTGCATATTACCAACTAAGCAACGCACATCCGCCGCCTACAGCGGACCGTTACAATAAAAAATAATATTATCAGTGGAAGCAACCTTAAACCAATATGACAATATACGGATCTCATCTTTGAATATATAACGGGTATCTTCCTAATTCGCCATAAACAGTGACATTGTTAGTATCGGTTTTGACTCTTAATAATCTTTTACCAGACCTCAGATGAATTCTGTCTAACTCCTTAAATTTGGTGTACCCTCAAACCTAACCTAATTTAATATTGACCCAACAAAGGCGTCAAATAACTGACACGATAGTTTTGGTTTTAAGTCATACTCTTGACATTTACAAAATAAAACATTCATTGCCCATAAGGGCTTTACCAATCAAGTGTTCCTGGTTAAGGCTAAATTTGCCAGTATAATTAAACACAACACCTACATAGTTAAAGTCGTTAACAACTTGCATATCACGGCCATTATTAGATCATCTTTCGTTGGGCAATAACCCACCTCTCTTACGAAACACCATTATTTATAGATGGCCGGCTATGTTCAAATACATTACGAACTTTATTCGTTATATATGCAAAATCAACAATCGAGATAAAGTACAGAACAGCGTTCATTTAACTCTCAGTGAATTAAGAAGCATTCCTGGATTCACTATGATGAGGTTACCTTAATATCATAGACTTGAATCATTTTTCATATAGGTGCACGTGCACCAGGAAGCAACTTGCAGCTTAAACGCGGGGCTGCTAAGGCCAAATACCAAAATAGGTCTGTTTCAGGTTACCCGACCGATCCTATTTTTTCCCGCCGACCCTAATCTATTTTCCCTGGAAAAAATGTGATTTGGGTACGAAAAGCATTTGTTACGAAATGTATGTACGTAAAGTTGACAATATTAGAGTTGGATTTCTGAATGTATTTACCGTACTTCACCTTAGGGTTCGTACACCTTAAAATAATTAATTTTTCGCTCTACGAATTCATAGAAAATAACCATTTTTACATTTTATTTACATGTATGGTAAACCTGCCTTTTTTCTTCATGTCTACATTTTACCACTTATTAATTTATCCGTAGTTATCAATGGTTATTACGCCTATAAGTCACTGTAGCTCCTTCATCAAGATAATTAAAATCCCATTCAACACCATTTTATGCATTGAAATGAATAAACACCTTTTATCGGCTTCAATTCAAACAGTCACATTGTGTGACGTCACATAACTCAGTTATACCCACGAGGATCTCATGGAGAGCATGGATATTGTAATGCAGGATTAATGTGTCTGGTGTTTTTTTATTGTAACTTAAGTATTGCATTTATAACTTTAATTCATCACATTTAATAGTTACCTGTATCATTGAATGTGTTGACTTTATTGTTTTCATGCCAAGAAATCCTATCCAATTTTCGATTAAGAAGGAAACCCCTGTATGTCAGCATATACCTGGATTTTAGCAGCATATGCATTATGATCCATTCAGTGGTTTTGTGCTAAGGGTTAAAGGGCTGACTTGGTTCTCCATGAAATTTTTATCAGTTATCTGCTGTTACAGCTAATTCATTTCATTTAATGGCCATTACGACCAGCATGAAATTCAGGGGAGCAATAATTTTGGTCATTTTTCGGAAAAATCTTTCTATATTGCATGGTTCTTAGATTTAACGCTTCATCTCATTTTGTTTATTACGACACTTGTCAAAAATAAAAATATAAATTCAATAATAGCCTCTTATAGAACAATACCGTAATCAAGTCGTTTAATTTAACAACTTGAGTACGGTATTGTTCTATAAGAGGCTCTTAGGATTTGGCCGGCGTGAGGATGTTTTTTGAAACAAATAGAATCACAAACCCCAGTCAAACTTATCAACTTCCGGCTCAAAATGTTATGACTCATGTATATTTAATAAAATGATACCGGGGAGTTGTTTATCTGTGGTTGTCGAAAATCTGCTTAAAGGGGCTATACTCCGTATGATAAAATAGCTAAAAAAGAGAAAATTTTCGAAACCTGACATAAACTTGGCATCGATGTGTACAATGCATTGAAACTTACTAACTGAAGAACCCGGTCTCCGACACAGTTTTTTTACATTTTGGTACTTTTTTTTTACAATTATGATAAAGCGTAACACAGTCCATTAGATAATTGTCCTGAGATTCGTTACAGAAGAAACCTTTATTTCAAATCTGGTGTACAGTCCCTTTAAGGGTTCATTGTACTTTGCGCTCATTATAAATAGATAAATGAAGGGTCTTCGCATTGATACTAAAAGCTTAGTTCCTTCATTCACAGCAACATATAGTTGATTAACGCAAGATTAGCAGCATCAGTAGAAGTTATATGATAGTTAGTAGAAGGAATAGTAGTAGCTGTTGTTCTAGAAGTGGCAACAACAACAACAACAATTCAGCAGGAGCGGCAGTAGTTTAAGGGGTATCATCATCATCATTATCATCATCATCATCATCATCATCATCATCATCATCATCATCATCATCATCATCATCATCATCATCATCATCATCGGTGGTGGTGGTGGTGGTGGTTGTGGTGGTGCTGACGGTGGTGTTGTGGCGGTGGTGTTGACATTGGCAATAGCAGAAGCAGTAGTGGTAGTATCAACAACAATAGCTGCAGCATTACCACCTGTATTACTAAGACTTAAGAGCACACGTATCAAATGACCAACATAGTCGGTTCTGTTCGGTGGGGTTAAATACCTATTTACAGTAACGATCGTTCTGAGTCATGTTATCATTTGGGGTGGGGGGTCAATATTTTACAGAAAAGGAGTCACTCAAGGACAGCGACCATTGTCGTGAGTTTATGTCGGTCAAAAAGAAAAGTAAAACCGTTCCTGGAAAGTCTTAAATAATAGCAGAGTGGTGTACCATAACTTAGTTGAAATCTAACCATCATTGTCAAAAGTATTTAACCAGACAAATAAAGAATGTTTCCTTTGAAGCATGTAACATGTTTAAAAACTACTGATAAACCTGAAAATTGATGACTTTTTATTTTTGTTACTTTCTGAGTCAACAGTTACTGAAATCAATATATCAAAAAAAAAAAAAATATTCCGACCTACCTACCCTATTTTTTTTAGCAGTGTTACCTGAAACACAGCTATTTTTTTAATTGGCCTAATGAGTTCGTTGGATGGAAGGAAACACGCCAATCCACTTTCGGCAGATTTTAATTGACAAGCTTAGTTGTGTCAGCCTTTTAAGTAAAACTTGATCTGATAGTACAGCTTTTGAACCAATGTTGGATTTGTATGCCATGAATGATCATCTGTATGCTATTTATAAACCATGTTGTCGATCCATGAATTTATGGTATGAATAAAATGTGTAACATTACAGCGTACATTTGTACTAGAATGTACTCTTAGAATTAACCGCCATTTTGTATCGGTATCCCCCAAAATTTCCTCAACCTATAGAGGGGGGTGACACCCTCCCAAACCCATCTCCTCTGTCGCAATAATGTCATTCTGCTTTCGGCGCCCCTGGTTTCTTCTACCTTCGTTGCCCCCCCCCCCCCCCCCCCCCACGAAATAAGGAGTTCAAAATGAGATTACCAGAAGAGGAAAAATGCATAATATGAATTTGAACGCTTCCAAAATGTACGTTGTTGAAATCTGCATTGTATGGATATTTCCAGAGACTGTTTATATTCGGTTATATGTCCTCATGCTCAGAGAAAGATTACGAGATGTGTATATAAGGTTGGTGTGCTACTAATTATCATATTAACGTTAATGCTTCATATTTATTGTGTGTATTCAACAGCTGTCCAAGTTGAAAGATACTACCAAAAATGATCGTTCTTTGCTGGCCCAATTAGGTACTGGTATAGTACCTTTAAGAATAGAAACTGTGCGGTATCTAGGTGAACCTGTGGATGCAAGACTTTGTAGGCTATCCGATGCCCAAGAGGTTGAGAATGAGTGTCATTTTGTATTCAAGTGCTCATTGTATACTAATACGAGAATTTAATGTTTTTGTCCCGTGATTTCTGAAGATCATTTCATTAATCTTACTGACGTTGAAAAAAAGCGTTTTTAATGAAAAAAAATAAGGCAGTTAGCGAAGTACACTGTGAAAACTTGTGCTTTAAGAAGAAGTACAATATATGCATAGCATTTATATTTGTATTATTTAAATGGCTTGTGTCATTAAATTTTGTATTAAACATCTATATGTTTCAGCATTCCATAAACGACCTAGTATCATCATTTAACTGAAGGAAGATAGATAAACACGTTAACTGTTCGGTATTCTGGAAATTATTATAATTACTTTTTTTTTAATAGTGCACACGATTTGCTAAAGAGAAACAGCACCGCGACTTACATACTTATATATGTTAATAACATGCTTGAGAAATGTTAGCATTAAAGTGACTTATAGGCTCGATGGGCTGGGTGTAATCATCATTTATATTTGTATTGTGAATATCATTTGTGTTATGCACATGTCACTATGATAAACAACTTACTTACTTACTTACTAGGTCTAACGCTTTAATAGTGTTTAATATAATTTTGTCATAACAGAACATACGGTGAACACTTCATTACTATCACATATTTGACAATGATGCAAGTTCCTTCCTAGTAATATACACCAGTATGTATTCTAAAATTATGCGAAAAATAAGTAATTTTGTAATGCTAGTATCAATTTTAAGATTTATCGACGCGATATTGTCAAAATAAGATTCAAAGTCAAATGAAGATTACAATTTTCGTTGACATTTCTTTGACATTGTTGTAAATATTCGTCAATTAGACGTTGCATGAAAATACGAATAAAATGTTTTTCGTTTATCTTTGAATCACCACAAGATATAAAATAGGAACCAAATCGAGTGAGAAGATTCTTAACATTGCTATATCATCTTTATGACCGATTGAAAAACTACATTATCACTTTTCTTACGTTTAAACTAGTATTTTAAGACGAGTACGTATTTATTTATATGTAACGGGTATCTACCCGATTCATCATATACAGCATCGTTTAAAGTTGATTGTTTATTAACAATTATAGTTTTGCAAAATCTCAAATGTATCCTTTCCAACTGTGAATTTTTGTTAATTCACATACTTCACATCCGTATGTAATAATAGATGAAACAAAGGCATCAAATAACTGCAGTGCTAACATTGGTTTACAGTCATACCTTTTAAAATTGACAACAACGTGTCCAGTGCTTTGCTTCCTTTACCGTACAGAGTTTGGGCATTAGATTAAAATTACCAGTGTAATTCAATGTACACCTAAATATTTAAAATCGTGTTTGGTTCTGTATCATGTCAATTGCAAACCACAACACTTTTATGTTATAGCAATATTTACCTCTTAACCCAAGCTATTACAGTGACTATGCCATTTATCTTGTGAAATTTGTAAATATTTTGGGGTTTCATCAAGTTCAACTATACCATTGACAAATAATAATAAAGATTCAAGATTCAATACATTTATTAAGTAATTTGAACACAATCGTATTCCTCATTACATGATCAAAATATAATTCAATTATACATATATACAATGATAACATAAAAGGTTTGAATGTGAGACACGACAGCTATAATATGATCACTATTAATAATCAGTATTTTGCACATTAAATATGTACTAAATAGTGTTTAAACTGACATTGAGGATGGACAAACAAGCGTTAAGCAAAATATTTAAATTCTTTTTGTCACGAAGAGTGGCGTTTCATATAACAATCATGTACTTTGTAATAAATTTAAACTTATATGATATCCCCACAGATTCAGATTCAGATTCAACTTATTTATTAAGTAACTTGAACACAAAGTGCTCCTCATTACATGATAGATATAATACATCCAATTAAACATATATACAACGATAACATAATAGGTTTGAAATCTCAGACATGAGAAAAGAACTGATAATTAATATTTTAACATTAGATACTTTTACATTACACTAACATTTCACTTACACAGTGAGAATGGACTAACAACTAATTAGTAAATATTTATATAATAATTTTCATGATGAAAGCTAGATTTTTAAAGATATATTATGGTATGCAAAAAAAAAATGTATACCTTAATAAAGATCATGAAACAATATTTACAATGTTATAACGACGTTCAAATGCTTTAGAAACAAATTTGCACAAATTAAGCTGTTCGGAATAATTAGTATCTTGCATATGATCAATAAATTTCATCATACTAGGCCTAACGATATATTTTCTTCTAAAATACATTCTACGTAAATCATCATATACGTCACAAACAAAAACAAAATAAAACCCATCTTCAATGTCACCATTATTACATATGGTGCAATAACATTCATGGTGATCAATTCTGTTATTTCCATAACGTCCAGTTGTTTCAATACGTAACTGGTGAGACGAGAGTCTCAATTTAGTAAGAGGAATTCGATACTTTGAAGAAAATTTATCCAGATACATAGAGCGTTCGAAAGAAGTTTTAAAATGTTTGTAAGTACACAAGACTGGGCTGTTATGTATAGAATTATACCAAGATTGTTTAAATTGAACAATAAGGCGTTCTTAAAAACTAAATAGAACGTATTCACATCGACACAGCTAGGGTTTATCCAAACATTTGAAAAACCAGTTGTGTTAAGCAACAGATTTACATTACTAGCCCAATTAGTTTTCCCTTTCGCACAATCTGTTAAACGATTATTATACAATGTACTAACGATAAGATTATCGCTATTAAGTGTTTTACACAAACATTTTATAATTCGTGTATGTCTTGATACAAGGGCAGTAATGTCAGGTGCGTCCATGCTTCCCGGTTCATTGTTTTGAGTGATAAACGTCCTCGATTCGGTGAGTATTACCACTGTTTTCTATATGTTTCAACGATAATTTTTAGAAACGACCTTGTGCACCGAATGAAGAGCAATTGGTCGTTTACGAAGACGCTTGTTTTGGATCAAAACAATGTCTGTATTAAAATATCTCGTGAAAACAATACACGTTCTTACTAGGCTTCCCGACTCACTCAATGCATTTTTTGCGTCAAAACAACTTTTAATACCGTTCTCTTGCGTACAAACCCCACCCGATGCTTTGTTTTGGGCAATAACAGTTATTGCTATTGATTTCCGAATGCAGACAGCCAATTTTGGAGTTAAATCGGCTCATTTACGAAAATGCTTGCTGGTTCATTCTGTACATTTTTAGAACCTAGGTTCATCCCAAATCTGGAAGATCTATGGCACACTGTATTTACCCGAATTACCAGTCGTTTTGTTTTAGTTTTTCACAAAAAAATAATTTTGTTAATTATTTAATTAAACAAGAGGGTGTACAGATATATAATTTATATTTTCAGGGAATAAAAGATGAAACGAAAGAAGAGATCAAACATGAATCTAAATAGACAAAAACAAGACGTTTTAAGGTAGTCCATATAAACGACATAATAAATGAACTCTGCATACTTGATGATAAAATAAAAATAGAGGTTCTTCATATATTGAAGGCACTACACACCAGACTGGCACCAAAAAAGATTTTTTTCTGTACAGAAATTCAAGACAAGTATTTAAGGAATTGTTTTACTCTTTCATATCATTGATGTAGAAAAAGAAATCGAGTCAGAGACCGGGTTGGGACCGGTGTCGCCAAAATTGCAGTCCAGTGTGGTATCCACTGTGCTACGAAGGCTGACCCTAAACGGTTGGAATACTTGAGCTATATACCTAACTTGGTTAGAGTCTATTGGTCATTATTGTGCTGAAAATGGTCATTTTCGTCCTGGAAATATCCCAGGTGGTTAATATTGCGCTAGACTGGTCATTATCGCCCTGGTCAGTTTCGACCTCTCAAATATATCGTGGTTTTCGTGGATTTTCGTGTTCATTTTCGTGTTCAGTGTCAAAAAATGGTCTAGAAAAATGTTACCACTCCTTCCCCGGGGGTACAAAAAGGTTATCTTTAAGACCTTTTTTCCGGCGTGGTTATTTTTTTTCTCTGAGCACTGGAAATTGTTGGCTGTTTTTGCTATGTCAGTTTTTTTGACGCCCTTTTATATAAAAAAAAAACGCATAAAAATATGTTTAACCGTTTTCGAGCTGTAGGGGGGGGGGGGGGGTAGGGTCCCCGGGGGTGTTTAGGGAAATTAATAAGAAATTGAGGAGTCCAAATTGGGGTTTCTAATGTGTTTTTTCGTGTTTAGAGACGTGAAATATGTGGTACTTCGGTTAGTAAGTTTCAATGCATTGTACAAATCGATACGAAGTTTATGTCAGGTTTCGACAAATTTTTCTTTGTTTCGCTATTTCATCATACGGAGTACAGCCCCTTTAAAATTGCTAATGTAATAATGTAAGGTAAAATTGTGGATTTTTTAAAACTACCTTTTTAGGAAATAGCAATGAAAAGGAACTAAGAGTTTACCTTAAAGAGTGTGCTATATGTTTACTTTGGCAATCGAAATAAAAAGGGACGCAGCCTGCAGGAAACAGTCAACAATTTAAGGTCTTAAAACTGTTTTATGTAAAGACATAACCGTGTCTCGACTTACTATATAACCTCCAAAAATAATGACAGTTCTACTCTGAGTAGAGAGCCCTGTCAGTGTGTATACCACGTGATAAATATTGTCATAAACGCTACGTCCGAAAACAAAATTTTGCTTCGTATAAAGACTTTAAACAAAGATAACGTTCCTATTTATTCACTATTTTAAATGAAATATAGCGCAGTCTACGCCCCTAACGGAGCCCCGCCTTCGGTCGTTTACCAGTGTTTGATTGAGGGTTTAGTTTCTTAAAACACTTTGATAAAACTTTTCACAATACGGCCGTCTGACAGAGCACTGTCAAAACATTATTTTGGAAACAGGTTTGTCGAAGTGTTTGATTAAACTAATCACCTTATCAAACTCCGGTAAAACAACGAAGGCGGGACTCCTTAGGAGGCATAGACTGCCCTTTGTTTCATTTAAAATGGTGCAGTGATTGAAAAGTTATCTTCGATTTAAGTCTTCATTTTAAGCAAAAAGTTGCCTTCCAACGTAGTATATATAACGTAATTTATCACGAGGTATACACACACTGCCTGAACAAAATTACCTTTCTATGACGTGCTTTAGAACATATACATGCATTTTAAAAAAATCGACGCCTTTTATTCGTTATTTTAATGTGCCATAGATCTTCCAGATTTGGGATGAACCTAGGTTCTAAAAATGTACAGAATGAACCAGCAAGCATTTTCGTAAATGAGCCGATTTAACTCCAAAATTGGCTGTCTGCATTCGGAAAATAATAGCAATACTGTTAATGACCAAAACAAAGCATGGGGTTGGGTTTGTACGCAAGAGAACGGTATTAAATAGTTGTTTTGACGCAAAAAATGCATTGAGTGAGTCGGGAAGCCTAGTAAGAACGTGCATTGTTTTCACGAGATATTTTAATACAGACATTGTTTTGATCCAAAACAAGCGTCTTCGTAAACGAGCAATTGCTCTCCATTCGGTGCACAAGGTCGTTTCTAAAAATTATCGTTGAAACATATAGAAAACAGTGGTAATACTCACCGAATCGAGGACGTTTATCACTCAAAACAATGAACCGGGAAGCATGGACGCACCTGACATTACTGCCCTTGTTACAATGGATATCTTCATATTTCACCATAAATTGACATTGTCGATATGGACTGTTTAACATGTAATAATAATTTACAAAACTTCAGATGAACCCTTTCAATTTCCTTATTTTTTCCAAATCCCCAAATTTCACAACCGTAATGAAGAACTGATGAGACAAATGCATCGAACAGTTGGCACACTGTACTTGGTTTTAAAGGCTTATTCTTAACATTTGAATGAAGGACATCAAGAGCTTTCAAACCTTTACCAGCAAGCGTAGATTGATTCAATATAAAACTTCCAGTATAATTAAACACCGTTCCAAGATAGTTGAAATTATCAACAACTTCTAAGTTACAGCCAACTGTTGAGCGACCTTTTCTAAAACCGAATAGGGCATCACTTATAATATCATTATTTTCAGCCCAATCTGTAATACGTTTATTAAGTATTCCTGTAAATATTTTAGAGAAACAACTGACAAGCGTAATACCTCTATAGTTATTTACATCAAGGGGGTCATTTTTCTTGAACAAAGGAACTATAATACCTTCCATCCATTGGTCGGGAAAACACCCGAAGAATACCGTTAAAATATCTACCAAATGAGACGATAAAACGTCAATAGTTGCAATGAAGTATTCATTTAACAATTTGTCACCGGCCCGGCGAAAGCTTTATTTTTCTTTAATACTTTTGTTATATTTTCAATTTCCTGCACAGTGATTGGAGTATCAAGCTCTTCAAAAATACAATCATTACTATCAAAATCATGATTATTACAGAAATTCTCTGCATTTACATTTGATGCAGTTGGCATATCATCGTTCAAAGTTGAAAAACAGCGAAAGAATTCATCAGTGCTAATATCATTACTATTAGATTTCTTTTTACTGAAATGCCTCCAAAAATCTTTTGGTTTACAGTGCCTTAGCTTTTCAATTGCCTTTATCTTACATGTATTAATTTCACAACGTCTTTTCTTCTTTTTAACAAGGCATTTATAAAGCTTTTTATTTTCACAAAATGATCGCCTATTACTTTCATGTTTACTACTATTATATTTATTCAATGCATTGATATACAAACGTTTGGCATTAAAGCATTCTTCATCAAACCAGTCAGCCTTTTTACATACGCCTTGATCAACAATGGGCTTATCGGTTACAATGGTAGTTTTTGAAAACAAAGGCTCTGCTACAGAATTAATAACATCTGTAAATGTTTTTATACAATCATTAACTGCAACACGACTAACAAATGTAACATCATTAACAATTGAGTTAAATACAGGCAATTTTGCAATAATATTGCGTCGAAAAGTGTCAAAAAGTGCACCATTCCAACGAATACTAGATTTGACATATTCGTGAGAATTATATAATAGATCATGACCAATAGGTATGCTAAAATAAATCGGGGCATGATCTGACCACTCGTTAAATACACCAATGGTAAAATTTTGTGCTAAATTAAAATCATGGTCACTTAACAGTAAATAGTCAATAACACTGGCACCTGGAACATACATATGTAAAATCCCCATTGTGAAAATCGTTACCTAATCTACCATTAGCAATGCGAATTGAACATGATTTACATAAATCCAATAATTTAATACCATGACCGTTACAAATTTGATCTTGTGAACGACGAACAATGGGCAAATCCGGACAATACTCGTCATCATCAATACTGTGCACAAAACGATCACATTCAATGTAATCCCTTTTGTCCCCGTTTGTGACCCTCGCATTCCAATCACCTATTAACATTGTTTTACCAAGCATTTGATAATAACTAATATCATTTTGAACAATATCAAATAAATCTTTATTAATAAAATTATATGCAGGGGAGCTCACAACTCAAATATGCACACCGGCCAGATATAAATCAGCATCAAGTTTAAAATACGATTTGTCCAATTTTAACCAAACAATGGTATCAAAATGGTTTTTGACAATATTTACACCTTTTGAAATATTATTGCGGATATAAACTACAACCCTGCCACTATTTCTCTTCGCTCGACGATTTTGAAATTTTCTAAATAAATTGAAACATTTATAGCCACTAAATTCAAAATTAGAATTTTTATTTCCCCAAGATTCAAAAAGAAAAATAATGTCATATTTACAAATTGTATCAATAAAGTCAGGGTCATTTAGTTTAGCACTAGTTAAACCATTAATGTTCCATGATAATATGGCAAGTCCAGCCTCAGCGCATCCCTAGTTGGTGCTTGGCGCACCTCCAGTATGCGTCTGGTAGTCGCTAGACGATGCTAGTCCGGTGTTTCCGCGCTGCTGTGATAGAGGTCCGTCTGCGGTCTCAGACAGAGTCAATGGTCGTGCAATGATACTGAATATAAAACGAATCTCATTATCACCTGGTATTGTCGCCGTGTGTCCGTGTGTCTGTCGCCAATTAAAACCAACGGCACGAGCCTTACTGACATTTAAAGACTTCTAATTGGCGTTCGAAGGGAACGTGTCAAGTAACGCGTGCCAATTAACGAGTGTCATCCCGCGGAAATACTTACCACGTGTGGATGTTTATTTATAATTGGGCATAGCACTATATAATTTATGCAAATCGTGCTGGACATCATGCATTCAAGTATTATCTCTACGATCAGAAACAACTAGTTTTAATAAATCATTACAAATTGCATATTTAAGATCATATTAAGATAGCAATTTTTTATCTGCGAATCATTTTTATTTTCGAAACAAAGGTATGTCACTTTTTCACATGATGCAAACATAATATGTTACATCTATGTCCATTTTTATTATTTTTTCTACCCTTAGTAAACGTTTCGTATTAATCACTCATACAATTATTATAATGCAATGTTACTAAATCACATACATTGAACATCAAATTATAAAATTTTATAATTTCTAATTCCAGATGCAGCTCATAGAGGTCGAGGTCGTGATTGAAGGTGTCGTTATTAAGGTATCCGTTACCAAGGGGACCACGTGCCGTGACGTCATCAACATGGCCACTTGTGCAGGAAAGGACCAGTACGCCGTGTTCGAGTCAAGCCGAGGTATTGAGCGGGTGATATCGGCTGATACGAAGGTTCTGAAGCTTGTTCGGTCTTGGGGCGCTCACGCTGGACGCTACACGCTCGTGGTCAGACCGGTTGATAAGTTCACATCCAAGTTGGCTTCCATATCACGCGCCAAGAAGAAGCTTCAGCGACTGAGGTCTGCCATCTGGAAACACGAGATTCCCGCCAACAAGAAAATGCAGGAGACAATCCACGATAACTTGGACCGTGATGTCCAGAAGATGTACAATAAGAACATCAGTGTTACACGTGTTACCCCTAGTGGTGTGAGTGGTAAACTGGACATAATGAAGCGGTTCATCCGAGATACAGAGATATTCCACGCCGCCGGCGTAGACGACATGACGATCGACCTTCCGGTCAGGACATGTGGTGATGGTATGGACTTCAGTGAACTACCGCCTAGGACACGTGGTGATGGTATGGACAGTGATTGCGAGGAAGAGCTCTGGGGTGCTACGTGTGTTAGAAGTTGTGACATGGACGCTGCCTTCATATCTGAAGAAAGTAGTTTCGCTGACGTCATCAAGCTTAACAAGTCAGCCCACCACGACGAGGAATTGATGTCAGACTCTGAGAGTGCATTTAGTGATTGCAGCAGCGTGTGTGACTTGGCACGTAACGTCTACGACGGAGGTGAAGTCACCAGCGGCACGTTATCGCTTCTGAGGGCCATGTTCAGTAAAGCCGACCTGGCGGCGTGCACTGACGACGCAGCGCTGGAGAGTTTCATGAACACTGTGGTCGAGACAGGAAGTCATAGTGACGAGGGATTTGGCTCTATGGGGAGCGATATTCTTGTTTGACAATTCCACTGTTATTGATCGATGTTGTTATATTTATCTATTTATAATGAGGTTTATTTGTTCATATTTGACATATAATTTTCTGCCATCTTTATTAAAAATGTGCTATTAAAACTGTATTATTTCACGTCTGCTTTTTGCATTATTACGTTATGCCTTCCCCATGTGCTGTCTTGACACAGATTAAGATTTATAGTTTAGGCATACTAAAATTATGACATCTCATAAAACAAATATTATAATACTTTATCGACGGACCTCGTAATTATTCTAAGGCCACAGTATTTTTTGAAGCTATCATATTGTTGAACCTGACCCCGGCATCCCTTTCTGTGACTTCTTACACGGTAAAATATCTGACTGTATACGTTAAACTTCCTTATTACATTGCAAAACGACTTATAGTAACTGGTACTTATTATAAAGCATTTATTTACTTCTTTTATACTGATAAGAATGATAAGTGAGGTTAATGAAAGCGGGTGACGGTGTCTTTACACTCGACCATGAATGTCTTCCTTTATCACAATGTTCACAAACTATACCACGTTTCACTCAAATCACACGTTGCACACAATGTGAATTTCACATGTTAAAATTCAGAATCCGTTTTCGGGCCCGTTGAACAGTTAGTGCCGGTCTGCGTACGGCGGTTTATTATATAAAATATTTTGTCAAATCGAATGCCGCTATTTGCACTTGATGGATCAACCGCCAAAAAAGGTTCATTAAAGCCCTGCTTAATAGATATCCATATGTAAGTTAAATGACGATTAAATTCGAACACTTGTAATGTTACCCTTTTGGCGGTCGATGTGCCAAACGAAGCCGGGAATCTATTGGTTAAAATCTAATTTATATCAGGAGAAAGTAGCCATTAATTCTCTTGTGATAACGAATCGAATGTAACATATCAGGCAGAGGTTTACGGGGCACAAGAGCTGTATGAGGGAACTCAACGTTGCTCAACTTCGTTTAGAAGGAAGTCTGACCCCCCTGCAGTGAGATGGACTCCGTCAAAAGCAAATAAGTGGGCGTTGTGTGAATGGAGGTCGGGTATTTCATATAATAACCGCCAGATTTAAGTGTACTCTCTTCTGCGTAACTGTTGACATGTCTGTGCGCCGCCTCCATTGGTTTGATATCAATTGAATATGTCCAATCCTTATGGGGCATCATTTGCGACCAACTCAACTTGTTTTTGGCATTTGCTGACTAGATGACTGTAAAAGGTTATTAAACTCTGCCATCATGTCACTGGTACTTGGTCTCCTAAAGTCATTTGCCCCGCAGTGCACTACAAGATAGTGTGTAAGCGGGATTCATACTACTTAATTAAATCGAAAGGACATGAGTGACTTGTTTGGGATTCATGCCTGCTTTTCCCTGCCATACTTTTTTAAAATTCCTACAGTGGAGATTTAGACCACCTGGCCGGGACGGAAGCAGTTGAAAACAGCCATGCTAAAACTGCTTATGTTTATGATTGAACGCTGCCAAAAAATAAGTAAGAATGGGTGGAGCGCCATTATGTGGCGGGTGTATTATCATTGTTCCTAGTAACTACTAATCTCAGACGGGTCGGACATTGATAACCAATGGCAAAAGCCCTCAAAAGGTGAAAGTGGGGTTACCACAAACAATCTAGCCCGGATCAGACTTTGGTGCTCAATGGCAAAACCCTTCCTTTTTTGACGTAGGAATATATATGGATAGGCACATGTAATTGGCATTTAATAACTTGCCCCCAAACTCGTAGGTTACGGTTTTTAGACTATCTGCGCATGCGCGCAGGTTGTCTTAAGACCGCAAACTCCAAAGAACTACTTCTATTCATGTCGTTTTAACCCATTTTGTCTCAATGCGCTCTATGTTTAGTAGCAGAATGACGTCGAAACCATAAAAATAGATTATCCGAGTATGAGTTCTTGCTTGTTCGGCTATTTCCGCGCTATATTTCTGTATTCCGGCGTTTTATTTTTAGCAGAATAAAAAAGATCGTTATATTTATCAGATTGGTGTGGGTCAATATAATAGATGATCTGGTAGGAAGGTAACATACTGATATTCACTCTGAGTTCAGACCAAGATGTTTTAGAAATTATTACCGACCGCAAGTGTACCATCGCATGCAGGGTTTGTTATTATAACCTTGTGTAACCATGAAGCACGCTCATTTGTAAGGGTGTATTTCTAATATAACTTTTATGAGATAAGAAACAAAAATGATTGAAAGTCAAAATAGTTGTATCCCAGGTTTCGCGTTGCTAATGCTTCAAATACTATGATTTGCCTGCTATACAAAAACAAAATACTATTCATTCTATGATTTTAGGCGTATACTTTTCTAATAAGATGTTCACATTTTTTGCGTAAAAGCTTCGTTCCGGTGTATTCTTGGCATAGTTTTGGACATTAGCCTTTCAATTTATTCTAACACACGTTCCCTGATACGACAGTGAGTTATGCATACTTTTAATGAAGCAAAGTAGTTCGGATTTAACCTGTAAAACACCCAAAGAGTGCGAAGCATTCGTAACAGCACTAGTATTATTTCTACACAGATACTTACATAAAACATAAATAACATTTATTTATCAATAAAACTTGAAAAGGCACAATCATATTCCCATTCTTAGAACAGACAATTTCCGATAATCTAGAAATAGTTTCAACTACATTAACTGACTGATTTTCTAAAAATAGTTTCTACATACATTAAATGACCACATGTTTGCCCTCACCGCGGGAAAACGACCATCTGATAAGCTCTGCATTTTCAATCGGATAGGAATTATTGCTATTAAAAGTTATTCGTAAAAATAAAATCATTTTCCTTAAACAGTTAAAACGTGTATGTTCATAAAACTTGCATAACGTATGATATATAATCAAAGCACTGAAAATCTTTAGAAGCGATTGAAAGGGGCATGCATTGTCAGGGGCGTAGCCAGCGTTACGCACTTACGCATGTGCGTAACATTAATTTGAAAAATGAAAGGTCGAGGACTAAGCTAAAAATTGATATCAGAATAAAAGGAAGAGCAGCAAAAGAAAATGTGATAGATAGCTTTCTGAGCCGAAATTAATCACTTGGTAACTACAAAGTCGGCGGCCTCGAACCTATTAATCCCTCCAAATACACCTCAGAGCATGTTCGTTCCATTTTCCATTGTTTTCCACTGGGTAGACCCCCCCCCCCGAACCCCCAACCGACTACAGGGATATTCCCCATCCCACACCCTCCCCCTTTAGTGTGTAACATTCGGTAAAGTCTGGCTACGCCTCTGATTGTATCTTTAAATGCATAAGAATACGTCGACTTAAGTGGTAAGCTGTGCATCTTGAATGGAATTATTGCTGAAGTTGTTTGTAAAACAATGATTTTCTTTAAACAAAACGTGTATGTTCATTAAAGGAAATGATATATGATCTATTGTATTTTCCTATCGCATGATATCTAATAAAAGCAACGAAAAATCTTTAGCATGCATTGTCACATTAAATACATGGGAAGGGGTCCTCGCCCAGTGTGTGCAAAAGCGCTCTTGGCCCTCGACACAATTTTCACTTTTATCAATGTGCCCTTCACCCATTCCCATAGTTCAAATAAAATTTGCAGCTCTCACATATTTGCCCGCAGATTGTCTTTCAGCGCCTCGCGATTTGATTTATAGCTTTGTTAACGAACCTTAGGACAAGATTCCTCAAATCTCAGAAAAAGTATCGGACAATGTTTGGCTTATTTAGACTATTCTTATTTTTGATAAATGGGTTACCTTGGAAATGACAAGTCAATACAAATAACAGTATGAATAGTGTTATATAACGAAGGAACTGTACGTAACCCAACTATGCAATAAGCATGGCCGTATAATTGCCTTGTTACCTCCTTTTCTTCAAACTTATATAAAAATTAAAGTTTCAATTTAAATACTTTATGAAAATAAACGTGTAAGTATAATTATTTTGTTTAAACTTTTTTTAACGAATTACTTCTTAATAAAAGTATGTAAATTATTAATATATAAATCAATTTATTTCATGTTATTCGATGAAATATCGTGTTTTATCAGTGAAATAAAATCAGTGAAAATATGAAAATATTAATTGTATATTTTCACTGCAAACTAAGGAGTTAAAATATCATTGCAAACTAAGGAGTGAAAATATCAACTTTAACGGGTCTAAACACCAGGTGATACAATTCCAAGAGAAAAACTTACATCGTTGTGTGCAACGCATTGAATCTTACTTACTGACGAATCACATCGCATACGACACATGCATCTTTCGCAGTTTTTGCGCAGTTCACCAATTCGAAATTTACTTCGTTTATCCTACACGTCAGATCCAGTAAGTTTAGAAATAGCGTCGGTATATCTATCACCTGCTATTGTTGCCGTGTGTCCGTGTGTCTGTTGCCAATTAAAATCAACGGCACGAGCCTTACTGAGATTAAAAGGCTTCTAATTGGCGGCAGAAGGGAACGTGTCAATTAACGCGTGCCAATTAACGCGTGTCATCCCGCGGAAATACTTACCACGTGTGGATGTTTACTTATTAATTAGTATTAGCATCATACATATAAGGAAATCGTTCTGGAAACATCATACATTCAACCGTTATCTCTACGATCAGAAAGATCTAGTTTGAATCAATTAATACAAATTGGATATCAAGGATCATAATATTATAAAAACAGTACTAAAAGAGTATTTTGTTTATTTAGCTGCGACTCAATTTACTTTCTGAAATAAAGGTATGTCAATTTTCCACATGATTTAAGAAAAATGCAAACATAATATAATACTGTTGCTTATCCAATTTCTGTTTATATAGTTTGTTTACTACCTCAGCTTAAGCGATATTTTCGTATTAATCACTTACACAATTATGATGTCATGTTACTAAATACATTTAAACATCGAATTATAAAGTTTAATAATTTCTAATTCCAGATGCAGCTCATAGAGGTCGAGGTCGTGATTGACGGTGTCGTTGTTAAGGTACCCGTTACCAAGGGGACCACGTGCCGTGACGTCATCAACATGGCCACTTGTGCAGGAAAGGACCAGTACGCCGTGTTCGAGTCGAGCCGAGGTGCAGAGCGGGCGTTGTCGTCCGAAACAAAGGTACTGAAGCTGGTCCGGTCCTGCGGCGCTCACGCCGGAAGCTACGCGCTTAAGATCAGAAGGGTAGAGAAAGTCAAATCAAAGATGGCGTCCATATCAAAGGCAAAGAGGAAGCTTCAGCGACTGAGGTCCGCCATCTGGAGACACGAGCTTCCCGCCAACAAGAAACTGCAGACGACAATCCACGATAACTTGGACTTTGATGTCCAGAAGACGTACAATAAGAACATCAGTGTTACACGTGTTACCCCTAGTGGTGTGAGTGGTAAACTGGACATAATGTAGCGGTTCATCCGAGATTCAGCGATATTCCACGACGCCGGCGTAGAAGACATGACGATCGACCTTCCGGTCAGGACATGTGGTGATGGTATGGACTTCAGTGAACTACCGCCTAGGACACGTGGTGATGGTATGGACAGTGATTGCGAGGAAGAGCTCTGGGATGCTACGTGTGTTGGAAGTTGTGACATGGACGCTGCCTTCATATCTGAAGAAAGTAGTTTCGCTGACGTCATCAAGCTTAACAAGTCAGCCCACCACGACGAGGAATTGATGTCAGACTCTGAGAGTGCATTTAGTGATTGCAGCAGCGTGTGTGACTTGGAACGTAACGTCTACGACGGAGGTGAAGTCACCAGCGGCACGTTGTCGCTTCTGAGGGCCATGTTCAGTAAAGCCGACCTGGCGGCGTGTGCTGACGACGCGGCGCTGGAGAGTTTCATGAACACTGTGATCGAGACAGGAAGTCATAGTGACGAGGGATTTGGCTCTATAGGGAGCGATATTCTTGTTTGACAATTCCACTGTTATTGGTCAATGTTGTTATATTTATCTATTTATAATGAGGTTTATTTGTTCATATTTGACAAACAATTTTCTGCCATCTTTATAAAAAATGTGCTATTAAAACTGTGTTATTTCACATCTACTTTTTGCATTATTACGTTATGCCTTCCCCATGTGCTGTCTTGACACAGATTAAGATTTATAGTTTAGGCATACTAAAATTATGACATCTCATAAAACAAATATTATAATACTTTATCGACGGACCTCGTAATTATTCTAAGGCCACAGTATTTTTTGAAGCTATCATATTGTTGAACCTGACCCCGGCATCCCTTTCTGTGACTTCTTACACGGTAAAATATCTGACTGCATACGTTAAACTTCTTTATTACATGGAAAAAACACTTACAGTAACTGATACCTATTATAAAGCATTTATTAAATAAATGCATTATACTATTAATTATAATATAAATTTTATTTACTTCTTTTATACTGATAAGAATGATTATTGAGGTTGCACGGCTTAATGAAAGCGGGTGACGGTGTCTTTACACTCGACCATGAATGTCTTCCTTTTTCACAATGTTCACAAACTATACCACGTTTCACTCAAATCACACGTTTCACACAATGTGATTTTCACATGTTAAAATTTAGAATCCGTTTGCGGGCCCCGTTGAACAGATAGTGCCGTTGAACAGATAGTGCCGTACGGCGGTTTATTATATAAAATATTTTGTCACGAATGCCACTATATGCATCCTTAATGGATATACCGCCAAAAATGGTACATTAAAGCCCTGCTTAATATATATCCATATCTAAGTAATGACGACTTAATACGGACACTTGTAATGTTACCCTTTTGGCGGTCGATGTGCCAAACGAAGCCGGGAATCTATTGATTAAGATCTTATTTATAACAGGAGAAAATAGCCATTATTTCTCTTGTTTTAATAACGAATCGAATGTAACATAACAGACAGACAACCAACGACCGATTAATACCGGCAAGCTCTGCAAAGAATTGCCGTTTAAAGTGTTCTCTCTGCTGCGTAACTGTTGACCCGTCTGTGCGCCGCTCAATAGGTTTGATGTCAATGAAATATATCAAATAAACTTCAGTTATGGCATTTGTTGACTATTTAACTGCTTATCAAACTATGCCATTTATAATGTCCCGTGGCGGGTATTCACAAATAATAAAACATCTTAGGTCATTTTCTAACTAAACTCCCTTTCCTTTTTTACGTATAGCATTGGTTAAATTTCTAAAATTCATCCACGTTTAAAAAAAACACAACCCTACTCAACTCTTAAAAAACACACACATATATTTCTTTAAACTTGACTATGATTATTTTTAAGAATTCGACTTAAGTTAACAAATTACTTATTAGAAGTCTTCTTATACCATGTATAACAAACCCCTGGACACATATAATGGGTATTTAATAACTTGTCCACAAACTCAGCTTTTATAGCTTTGTTTTCAAACGTAAGGACCCGATTCATCAAAGCTCAGAGTATGCTTTGCTAATATTTGTTATTTTATTTTTTATAGATGGTCAACTTGAAAATGTCAATTAATTACAAAAAACAGTATGAATTATATAATATAATGTAGGAACTGTACGTAACCTAAATACTTACTATGCAATAAGTATGGCAGTATGATTGCCTTGCTACCTCTCTTTCTTCAAATTAATATAATTTAGCTTTTAATTGAAATATTTTATGGAAATTAACGAGTAAGTAGGATTTTTTTTAAATAATTAAACGAATTACTTCTTAGTAAACAAATGTAAATTATTAGTATTTAAAGCTATTATTTTCATGCTTTTCGATGAAATATAGTGTTTTATCACTGAAATAACAACAGTGAAAATATTAATTTGATATTTTCACTTCAAACTAAGGAGTTAAAATATCAACTTTAAAGGGGTTAAACACCAGGTGATACAATTCCAAGAGAAAAACCTACATCGCTGTTTACAAACTATCGAATCTTACCTAGTACCTACTGACGAATCACATCGCATACGACACATGCATCTTTTACAGTTTTTGCACAGTTTACCAATTCGAAATTTACTTCGTTTATCCTACACGTCAAATCCAGTAAGTTTAAAAACAGCGTCGGTATATATATCTGCATCCATAAACAGATTTAAACTGGGAAACCGTTATGCGCTATTTTAAACGGGGAACACATAGATGAGATTGCAACATGATTGGAACGTTTATTATTTTAGTCAGGTAAAATGACGTATCATCGGCCTCTTTCTAGCTCACATTGACAATTCTAGGCTGGTTTTGAGCATTCTTGTTCACCAGAGTGATGCGCTGTATAATCATCAGCTTTTGAGGAAATACTGCATTTGCCGACGTTTGGACCATCTGGTGTCTAGACCCTTTAAGATCTACTTTTAAAATGCATTGTAGTTACTTCCCCTTGATCAAAACTAAACACGAAACATTTGATCCAGAAAATGTTCATTTCCATATACATAGTTTTCATTTTGTTATGTACCACCTCTCTGGCAAAGCACTACATTTTTTCTTTTAACAATGTCTACCTCTTAAACCCAGCTATTACAGTAAATATCTTTTAAATAAGTTTTTTATACTTAAGATAGGAATTATCTGTATGATTATCAAAATAAAACAAGTTTCATTAATCAAAATCTAATTTAAGTATTATTTTGATTTAATGAAATAAGCTTATTAAGCCTGTTAAGCTTTAGCACTTTCGAAAAATTGGGGCCTGGGGTTTCATCAAGTATAACTATATCATCGACAAATAATAATAGATTTAAACTTATATCCTCACAGACAGAGTCAATGGTTGTGCAATGATTCTAAATAAAATACGAATCGCATTATCACCTGCTATTGTTGCCGTGTGTCCGTGTGTCTGTCGCCAATTAAAATCAACGGCACGAGCCTTACTGACATTAAAAGGCTTCTAATTGGCGGCAGAAGGGAACGTGTCAATTAACGCGTGCCAATTAACGCGTGTCATCCCGCGGAAATACTTACCACGTGTGGATGTTTACTTACTAATTAGTATTAGCATTATACATATAAGGAAATCGTTCTGGAAACATCATACATTCAACCGTTATCTCTACGATCAGAAACATCTAGTTTGAATTAATGTTTACAAATTGGATATCATAGATCATAATATTATCAAGACAGTACTAAAAGAGTATTTTGTTTATTTAGCTGCGACTCAATTTTCCTTTTGAATTTAAGGTATGTCAATTTTCCGTATGCTTTTAAAAAATGCTGAAGTAATATACTACTGTTGCTTATCCAGTTTTTATTTTATAGTTTCTATTCTAGATTAATATGTTCGTATTAATCACTCACACACTTATAATGTAATGTTACTAAAACACATACATTGAAACATCAAATTATAAAGTTTAATAATTTCTAATTCCAGATGCAACTCATAGAGGTAGAGGTCGTGATTAACGGTGTCGTTGTTAAGGTCTCCGTTACCAAGGGGACCACGTGTCGTGACCTAATAAACATAGCCACTTCTGCGGGAAAGGACCAGTACGCCGTGTTCGAGTCGAGCCGAGGTGAAGAACGGGCGTTGTCGTCCGAAACAAAGGTACTGAAGCTGGTTCGGTCCTGGGGCGCTCACGCTGCAAGCTACGCGTTTAAGATCAGAAGGATAGAGAAAGTCACATCAAAGATGGCGTCCATATCAAAGGCAAAGAGAAAGCTTCAGCATCTTAGATCCGCCATCTGGAAACACAAGCTTCCCGCCAACAAGAAAATGCAAACGACAATCCACGATAACTTGGACCATGATGTCCAGAAGACGTACACAAAGAACATCAGTGTAACACGTATTCCCCCTAGTGGTTTGAGTGGTAAACTGGACATAATGAAGCGGTTCATCCGAGATACAGAGATTTTCCACGCCGCCGAAGTAGAAGACATGACCATAGCCCTTCCGGTCAGGACATGTGGTGATGGTATGGACTTCAGTGAACTACCGCATAGGACACGCGGTGATGGTATGGACAGTGATTGCGAGGAAGAGCTCTGGGATGCTACGTGTGTTGGAAGTTGTGACATGGACGCTGCCTTCCTATCCGAGGAAAGTAGCTCCCCTGACACCAGCGAGCTCAACCAGTGCATTCTCCATGACGACGAATTGACGTCAGGCTCTGAGAGTGGATTCAGTGACTGCAGCAGCGCGTGTGACTTGGAACGTAACGTGTATGACGGAGGTGAAGTCACCAGCGGCACGTTGTCGCTTCTGAGGGCCATGTTCAGTAAAGACAACCTGGCGGCGTGCTCTGACGACGCGGCGCTGGAGAGTTTCATGAACACTGTGATCGAGACAGGAAGTCATAGTGACGAGGGACTTGGCTCTATGGGGAGTGACGTTCTTGTTTGATTATTCCACTGTTATTGATCAATCTTGTTATCTGTATGTATTTATTTATGATGCGGTTTACTTTGACATACAATTTTCTGTCATCTTGATAAAAATGTGCTATTAAAACTGTGCTTATAAAATGTTTGCTTATTGCATAATTATATTTTGACTACCCCAGTTGACGTTTTCACACAGATTAAGATTACATTATCGACAGAACTCGTAATTATTCTAAGGCCACAGTTCTTTTCCAAGCTATCACCTGACCAGGGCTTCCCTTTCTGAGACTTCTTTCACAATAAATTATCTGATTGCACACGTTAAACTTCTTTATTACATGGCAAAACGACTTACAGTAACTGATTCTTATTACAATGCATTTATTTACTTCTTACTGATAAGAATGATTATTGAGGTTGGCAAAAAATGCACGGCTTAATGAAAGCGGGTGACGGTGTCATTACACTCGACCATGAATGTCCTTTATCACAATGTTCACAAACTATACTACGTTTCACTCAAATCACACGTTTCACACAATGTGATTTTCACATGTTAAAATTTAGAATCCGTTTGCGGGCCCCGTTGAACAGATAGTGCCGTTGAACAGATAGTGCCGTACGGCGGTTTATTATATAAAATATTTTGTCACGAATGCCACTATATGCATCCTTAATGGATATACCGCCAAAAATGGTACATTAAAGCCCTGCTTAATAGATATCCATATCTAAGTAATGACGACTTAATACGGACACTTGTAATGTTACCCTTTTGGCGGTCGATGTGCCAAACGAAGCCGGGAATCTATTGATTGAGATCTTATTTATAGGAGGAGAAAATAGCCATTATTTCTCTTGTTTTAATAACGAATCGAATGTAACATATCAGACAGACAACCAACGACTGATTAATACCGGCAAGCTCTGCAAAGAATTGCCGTTTAAAGTGTTCTCTCTGCTGCGTAACTGTTGACCCGTCTGTGCGCCGCTCAATAGTTTTGATGTCAATGAAATATATCAAATAAACTTCAGTTATGGCATTTGTTGACTATTTAACTGCTTATCAAACTATGCCATTTATAATGTCCCGTGGCGGGTATTCACAAATAATAAAACATCTTAGGTCATTTCCTAACTAAACTCCCTTTCCTTTTTTACGTATAGCATTTGTTAAATTTCTAAAATTCATCCACGTTTAAAAAAACACAACCCTACTCAACACTTAAAAACACACACATATATTTCTTTAAATTTGACTATGAATTTTTTTTAAGAATTCGACTTAAGTTAACAAATTACTTATTAGAAGTCTTCTTATACCATGTATAACAAACCACTGGACACATATAATGGTTATTTAATAACTTGTCCACAAACTCAGCTTTTATAGCTTTGTTTTCAAACGTAAGGACCCGATTCATCAAAGCTCAGAGTATGCTTTGCTAATATATGTTATTTTATTTTTTATAGATGGTCAACTTGAAAATGTCAATTAATTACAAAAACAGTATGAATTATATAATATAATGTAGGAACTGTACGTAACCTAAATACTTACTATGCAATAAGTATGGCAGTATGATTGCCTTGCTACCTCTCTTTCTTCAAATTAATATAATTTAGCTTTTAATTGAAATATTTTATGGAAATTAACGAGTAAGTAGGATTTTTTTAAATAATTAAACGAATTACTTCTTAGTAAACATATGTAAATTATTAGTATTTAAAGCTATTACTTTCATGCTTTTCGATGAAATATAGTGTTTTATCACTGAAATAACAACAGTGAAAATATTAATTTGATATTTCACTTCAAACTAAGGAGTTAAAATATCAACTTTAAAGGGGTTAAACACCAGGTGATACAATTCCAAGAGAAAAACCTACATCGCTGTTTACAAACTATCGAATCTTACCTAGTACCTACTGACGAATCACATCGCATACGACACATGCATCTTTTACAGTTTTTGCACAGTTTACCAATTCGAAATTTACTTCGTTTATCCTACACGTCAAATCCAGTAAGTTTAAAAACAGCGTCGGTATATATATCTGCATCCATAAACAGATTTAAACTGCGAAACCGTTATGCACTATTTTAAACGGGGAACACATAGATGAGATTGCAACATGATTGGAACGTTTATTATTTTAGTCAGGTAAAATGTCGTATCATCGGCCTCTTTCTAGCTCACATTGACAATTCTAGGCTGGTTTTGAGCATTCTTGTTCACCAGAGTTATGCGCTGTATAATCATCAGCTTTTGAGGAAATACTGCATTTGCCGACTTTTGGACCATCTGGTGTCTAGACCCTTTAAGATCTAATTTTAAAATGAATTGTAGTTACTTCCCCTTGATCAAAACTCAACACGAACTATTTGATCCAGAAAATGTTCATTTCCATATACATAGTTTTCATTTCATTATGTACCACCTCTCTGGCAAAGCACTTCACCTTTTCTTTAAGCAATGTTTACCTCTTAAACCCAGCTATTACAGTAAATATGCAATATATCTAGTGACATTTGTAAATCTTCCCAATTTCTCGAAACTTCTGAAGTCCCTTATAACAGGATTAAGCTAAACTTACTATTTTTGTTTTTCAATCATTTGCTTAATATTTACTTCTTTAAGTCTTTTATACTTAAGATATGAATTATCTGTATGATTATCAAAATATAATTTTCATTAATCAAAATCTAGTTTAAATATTATTTTGATAGAATAAAATAAGCTTCTTAAGCCTGTTAAGCTTAAGCAGTTTCGAGAAATTGGGGCTTGGGGTTTCATCAAGTATAACTATATCATCGACAAATAATAATAAATTAAAACTTATATCCTCACAGACAGAGTCAATGGTCGTGCAATGATTCTAAATAAAATACGAATCGCATTGTCACCTGCTATTGTTGCCGTGTGTCCGTGTGTCTGTCGCCAATTAAAATCAACGGCACGAGCCTTACTGACATTAAAAGGCTTCTAATTGGCGGCAGAAGGGAACGTGTCAATTAACGCGTGCCAATTAACGCTTGTCATCCCGCGGAAATACTTACCACGTGTGGATGTTTACTTATTAATTAGTATTAGCAATATACATATAAGGAAATCGTTCTGGAAACATCATACATTCAACCGTTATCTCTACGATCAGAAAGATCTAGTTTGAATCAATTAATACAAATTGGATATCATAGATCATAATATTATAAAAACAGTACTAAAAGAGTATTTTGTTTATTTAGCTGCGACTCAATTTACTTTCTGAAATAAAGGTATGTCAATATTCCACATGATTTAAGAAAAATGCAAACATAATATAATACTGTTGCTTATTCAATTTCTGTTTATATAGTTTGTTTACTACCTCAGCTTAAGCGATATTTTCGTATTAATCACTTACACAATTATGATGTCATGTTACTAAATACATTTAAACATCAAATTATAAAGTTTAATAATTTCTAATTCCAGATGCAGCTCATAGAAGTCGAGGTCGTAATTGACGGTGTCGTTGTTAAGGTACCCGTTACCAAGGGGACCACGTGTCGTGACCTAATAAACAAAGCCACTTGTGCGGGAAAGGACCAGTACGCCGTGTTCGAGTCGAGCAGAGGTGCAGAGCGGGCGTTGTCGTCCGAAACAAAGGTACTGAAGCTGGTCCGGTCCTGCGGCGCTCACGCCGGAAGCTACGCGCTTAAGATCAGAAGGGTAGAGAAAGTCAAATCAAAGATGGCGTCCATATCAAAGGTAAAGAGGAAGCTTCAGCGACTGAGGTCCGCCATCTGGAAACACGAGATTCCCGCCAACAAGAAACTGCAGACGACAATCCACGATAACTTGGACTTTGATGTCCAGAAGACGTACAATAAGAACATCAGTGTTACACGTGTTACCCCTAGTGGTGTGAGTGGTAAACTGGACATAATGAAGCGGTTCATCCGAGATTCAGCGATATTCCACGACGCCGGCGTAGAAGACATGACGATCGACCTTCCGGTCAGGACATGTGGTGATGGTATTGACTTCAGTGAACTACCGCCTAGGACACGTGGTGATGGTATGGACAGTGATTGCGAGGAAGAGCTCTGGGATGCTACGTGTGTTAGAAGTTGTGACATGGACGCTGCCTTCATATCTGAAGAAAGTAGTTTCGCTGACGTCATCAAGCTTAACAAGTCAGCCCACCACGACGAGGAATTGATGTCAGACTTTGAGAGTGCATTTAGTGATTGCAGCAGCGCGTGTGACTTGGAACGTAACGTCTACGACGGAGGTGAAGTCACCAGCGGCACGTTATCGCTTCTGAGGGCCATGTTCAGTAAAGACAACCTGGCGGCGTGCACTGACGACGCAGCGCTGGAAAGTTTCATGAACACTGTGGTCGAGACAGGAAGTCATAGTGACGAGGGCCTTGGCTCTATGGGGAGCGATATTCTTGTTTGACAATTCCACTGTTATTGATCAATGTTGTTATATTTATCTATTTATAATGAGGTTTATTTGTTCATATTTGACAAACAATTTTCTGCCATCTTTATAAAAAAATGTGCTATTAAAACTGTGTTATTTCACATCTACTTTTTGCATTATTACGTTATGCCTTCCCCATGTGCTGTCTTGACACAGATTAAGATTTATAGTTTAGGCATACTAAAATTATGACATCTCATAAAACAAATATTATAAAACTTTATCGACGGACCTCGTAATTATTCTAAGGCCACAGTATTTTTCGAAGCTTTCACATTGTAGAACCTGACCACGGCATCCCTTTCTGAGACTTCTTACACGGTAAAATATCTGACTGCATACGTTAAACTTCTTTATTACATGGAAAAACACTTACAGTAACTGATACTTATTATAATGCATTTATTAAATAAATGCATTATACTATTAATTATAATATGAATTTTATTTACTTCTTTTATACTGATAAGAATGATTATTGAGGTTGCCAGAAAATGCACGGCTTAATGAAAGCGGGTGACGGTGTCTTTACACTCACCATGAATGTCTTCCTTTTTCACAATGTTCACAAACTATACCACGTTTCACTCAAATCACACGTTTCACACAATGTGATTTTCACATGTTAAAATTTAGAATCCGTTTGCGGGCCCCGTTGAACAGATAGTGCCGTTGAACAGATAGTGCCGTACGGCGGTTTATTATATAAAATATTTTGTCACGAATGCCACTATATGCATCCTTAATGGATATACCGCCAAAAATGGTACATTAAAGCCCTGCTTAATATATATCCATATGTAAGTAATGACGACTTAATACGGACACTTGTAATGTTACCCTTTTGGCGGTCGATGTGCCAAACGAAGCCGGGAATCTATTGGTTAAAATCTAATTTATAACAGGAGAAAATAGCCATTATTTCTCTTGTTTAATAACGAATCGAATGTAACATATCAGACAGACAACCAACGACCGATTAATACCGGCAAGCTCTGCAAAGAATTGCCGTTTAAAGTGTTCTCTCTTCTGCGTAACTGCTGAACCGTCTGTGCGCCGCTCAATAGGTTTGATGTCAATGAAATATATCAAATAAACTTCAGTTATGGCATTTGTTGACTATTTAACTGCTTATCAAACTATGCCATTTATAATGTCCCGTGGCGGGTATTCACAAATAATAAAACATCTTAGGTCATTTCCTAACTAAACTCCCTTTCCTTTTTTACGTATAGCATTGGTTAAATTTCTAAAATTCATCAACGTTTAAAAAAACACAACCCTACTCAACTCTTAAATTAACACACATATATTTCTTTAAATTTGACTATGATTTTTTTTAAGAATTCGACTTAAGTTAACAAATTACTTATTAGAAGTCTTTTTATACCATGTATAACAACCCCCTGGACACATATAATGGGTATTTAATAACTTGTCCACAAACTCAGCTTTTATAGCTTTGTTTTCAAACGTAAGGACCCGATTCATCAAAGCTCAGAGTATGCTTTGCTAATATATATTATTCTATTTTTTATAGATGGTCAACTTGAAAATGTCAATTAATTACAAAAACGGTATGAATTATATGAATGTAGAAACTGTACGTAACCTAAATACTTACTATGCAATAAGTATGGCAGTATGATTGCCTTGTTACCTCTCTTTCTTCAAATTAATATAATTTAGCTTTTAATTGAAATATTTTATGGAAATTAACGAGTTAGTAGGATTTTTTTCAATAATTAAACGAATTACTTCTTAGTAAACATATGTAAATTATAAGTATTTAAAGCTATTACTTTCATGCTTTTCGATGAAATATAGTGTTTTATCACTGAAATAACAACAGTGAAAATATTAATTTGATATTTTCACTTCAAACTAAGGAGTGAAAATATCAACTTTAAAGGGGTTAAACACCAGGTGATACAATTCCAAGAGAAAAACCTACATCGCTGTTTACAAACTATCGAATCTTACCTAGTACCTACTGACGAATCACATCGCATACGACACATGCATCTTTTACAGTTTTTGCACAGTTTACCAATTCGAAATTTACTTCGTTTATCCTACACGTCAAATCCAGTAAGTTTAAAAACAGCGTCGGTATATATATCTGCATCCATGAACAGATTTAAACTGGGAAACCGTTATGCGCTATTTTAAACGGGGAACACATAGATGAGATTGCAACATGATTGGAACGTTTATTATTTTAGTCAGGTAAAATGACGTATCATCGGCCTCTTTCTAGCTCCCATTGACAATTCTAGGCTGGTTTTGAGCATTCTTGTTCACCAGAGTGATGCGCTATATAATCATCAGCTTTTGAGGAAATACTGCATTTGCCGACCATCTGGTGGCTAGACCCTTTAAGATCTATTTTTAAAATGCATTGTAGTTACTTCCCCTTGATAAAAACTAAACACGAAACATTTGATCCAGAAAATGTTCATTTCAATATACAAAGTTTTCATTTTGTTATGTACCACCTCTCTGGCAAAGCACTACACTTTTTCTTTTAACAATGTCTACCTCTTAAACCCAGCTATTACAGTAAATATTTTTCAAATAAGTTTTATATACTTAAGATAGGAATTATCTGTATGATTATCAAGATAAAACAAGTTTCATTAATCAAAATCCAATTGAAGTATTATTTTGATTTAATGAAATAAGCTTATTAAGCCTGTTAAGCTTTAGCACTTTCGAAAAATTGGGGCCTATGGTTTCATCAAGTATAACTATATTATCGACAAATAATAATAAATTTAAACTTATATCCTCACAGACAGAGTCAATGGTTGTGCAATGATTTTAAATAAAATACGAATTGCATTATCACCTGCTATTGTTGCCGTGTGTCCGTGTGTCTGTCGCCAATTAAAATCAACGGCACGAGCCTTACTGACATTGAAAGGCTTCTAATTGGCGGCAGAAGGGAACGTGTCAATTAACGCGTGCCAATTAACGCCTGTCATCCCGCGGAAATACTTACCACGTGTGGATGTTTACTTACTAATTAGTATTAGCATTATACATATAAGGAAATCGTTCTGGAAACATCATACATTCAACCGTTATCTCTACGATCAGAAACATCTAGTTTGAATTAATTAATACAAATTGGATATCATAGATCATAATATTATCAAGACAGTACTAAAAGAGTATTTTGTTTATTTGGCTGCGACTCAATTTCCCTTTTGAATTTAAGGTATGTCAATTTTCCATATGCTTTTAAAAATGCTGAAGTAATATACTACTGTTGCTTATCCAGTTTTTATTTTATAGTTTCTATTCTAGAGTAATATGTTCGTATTAATCAATCACACACTTATAATGTAATGTTACTAAAACAAATACATTGAAACATCAAATTATAAAGTTTAATAATTTCTAATTCCAGATGCAACTCATAGAGGTCGAGGTCGTGATTAACGGTGCCGTTGTTAAGGTATCCGTTACCAAGGGGACCACGTGCCGTGACCTAATACACACTTCTGCGGAAAAGGACCAGTACGCCGTGTTTGAGTCGAGCCGAGGTGAAGAACGGGCGTTGTCGTCCGAAACAAAGGTACTGAAGCTGGTTCGGTCCTGGGGCGCTCACGCTGCAAGCTACGCGTTTAAGATCAGAAGGATAGAGAAAGTCACATCAAAGATGGCGTCCATATCAAAGGCAAAGAGGAAGCTTCAGCATCTTAGATCCGCCATCTGGAAACACAAGCTTCCCGCCAACAATAAACTGCAAACGACAATCCACGATAACTTGGACCGTGATGTCCAGAAGACGTACACAAAGAACATCAGTGTAACACGTATTCCCCCTAGTGATGTGAGTGGTAAACTGGACATAATGAAACGGTTCATCCGAGATACAGAGATATTCCACGCCGCCGAAGTAGAAGACATGACCATAGCCCTTCCGGTCAGGACATATGGTGATGGTATGGACTTCAGTGAACTACCGCATAGGACACGCGGTGATGGTATGGACAGTGATTGCGAGGAAGAGCTCTGGGATGCTACGTGTGTTGGAAGTTGTGACATGGACGCTGCCTTCCTATCCGATGAAAGTAGCTCCTCTGACACCAGCGAGTTCAACCAGTGCGTTCTCCATGACGACGAATTGACGTCAGGCTCTGAGAGTGGATTCAGTGACTGCAGCAGCGCGTGTGACTTGGAACGTAACGTGTATGACGGAGGTGAAGTCACCAGCGGCACGTTGTCGCTTCTGAGGGCCATGTTCAGTAAAGACAACCTGGCGGCGTGCTCTGACGACGCGGCGCTGGAGAGTTTCATGAACACTGTGATCGAGACAGGAAGTCATACTGACGAGGGACTTGGCTCTATGGGGAGTGATGTTCTTGTTTGATTATTCCACTGTTATTGATCAATCTTGTTATCTGTATGTATTTATTTATGATGCGGTTTACTTTGACATACAATTTTCTGTCATCTTGATACAAATGTGCTATTAAAACTGTTCTTATAAAATGTTTGCTTATTGCATAATTATATTTTGACTACCCTAGTTGACGTTTTCACACAGATTAAGATTACATTATCGACAGACCTCGTAATTATTCTAAGGCCACAGTTCTTTTCCAAGCTATCACCTGACCAGGGCTTCCCTTTCTGAGACTTCTTTCACGATAAATTATCTGATTGCACACGTTAAACTTCTTTATTACATGGCAAAACGAGTTACAGTAACTGATACTTATTACAGTGCATTTATTTTCTTCTTACTGATAAGAATGATTATTGAGGTTGGCAGAAAACGCACGGCTTAATGAAAGCGGGTGACGGTGTCTTTACACTCGACCATGAATGTCCTTTATCACAATGTTCACAAACTATACCACGTTTCACTCAAATCACACGTTTCACACAATGTGAATTTCACATGTTAAAATTTAGAATCCGTTTGGGGGCCCCGTTGAGCAGTAGTGCCAGTCTGCGTACGGCGGTTTATTATATAAAATATTTTGTCAAATCAAATGCCGCTATTTGCATCCTTAATGGATTCACCGCCAAAAAAGGTTCATTAAACCCTGCTTAATATATATCTCCATATGTAAGTAATTATGATTAAATTCGGATACCATTTTCTGTTATCTTGTTTAAAAATGTGCTATTAAAACTTTGTTATAATAATTGTTTGTTCATTGAACTATTACATCATGATTACCTTACACGTCGTCTGACACAGGTTATCATTATTTATAGTTTAGGCATATTATAATTAAATAATATTCGGATGCTCAGCAATAGCCAATATTTAACATTTTTTGAAATACCACCTGTTGCCCTACATTTGTTTACGGCTAACGTTTGTGATGATGTTGTTGTTTTAAAACATTTTAATGGTGGGCCTTCCCGCCAATATTTGCACTGTGGCCATTACGAGCGTAAGTCTATAAATTTATACATGTGTAAAATAACAAAGAAATATAGGGAAGACGAAAATAAATAAAACGGTACCAGCAGAACTTTTACCTCACGTCCCCTGGGTGTGCTACAAAATGAGCTTCCCTTTCTGAGATTTCTTTTGCGGTAAAATATCTGACTGCACACGTTCAACTTCTTTATTACATGGCAAAACGAGTTACAGTAACTGATACTTATTACAATGCATTGATTTACTTCTTTTTACACCGATAAAAATGTCTTTTGAGGTTGGCAGAAAATGCACGGCTTAATGAAAGCGGGTGACGGTGTCTTTACACTCGACCATGAATGTCTTCCTTTATCACAATGTTCACAAACTATACCACGTTTCACTCAAATCACATGTTTCACACAATGCGAATTTCACATGTTAAAATTTAGAATCCGTTTGCGGGCCCCGTTCAACAGTTAGTGCCAGTCTGCGTACGGCGGTTTATTATATAAAATATTTTGTCACATCGAATGCCACCATATGCATCCTTAATGGATACACCGTCAAAAAAGGTTCATTAAACCCTGCTAAATATATATCAATATGTAAGTAATTATGATAAAATTCGGACACTTGTTATGCTACCCTTTTGGCGGTCGATGTGCCAAACGAAGCCGGGAATCTATTGATTAAAATCTAATTTATATCAGGAGAAAGTAGCCATTAATTCTCTTGTTTTAATAACGAATCGAATGTAACATATCAAACAGGCAACCAACGACGGATTTATACCGTTAAGCTCAGCCACATGAGCAAGATATTGCCGTTTTGAGAGGTTTACGGGACACAAGAGTTGTATGAGGGAACTCAATGTAGCTCGGCTTCGTTTAGAAGTAGGTCTGAGCCCATTGCAGTGAAATGGACACCGTCAAAATCAAATAAGGGGCGTTGTAAAAATAGAGGTCGGGGGAGTTTCATATAATAACCGCCAGATTTAAGTAGCCAATCTGTTACGTAACTGTTGATCCGTATGTGCGCCGCTCAATGGGTTTGATGTCAATGAAATATATCAAATAAACTTCAGTTATGGCATTTGTTGACTATTTAACTGCTTATCAAACTATACCATTTATAATATCCCGTGGCGGGTATACACAAATCATTAAAGCATCCTAAGTCATTTCTTAACTTAACTCCCTTTCCTTTTTTACGTATAGCACTGGTTAAATTTCTAAAATTCATCCACGTTTAAAAAAACACATCCCTACTCAACCCTTAAAAACACACATATATTTCTTTAAATTTGACTATGATTTTTTTTTTAAGAATTCGACTTAAGTTAACAAATTACTTATTAGAAGTCTTCTTATACCATGTATAACAAACCCCTGGACACATATAATGGGTATTTAATAACTTGTCCACAAACTCAGCTTTTATAGCTTTGTTTTCAAACGTAAGGACACGATTCATCAAAACTCAGAGGATGCTTTGCTAATATACATTGTTCTATTATTTTATAGATGGTAAACTTGAAGATGTCAATTAATTACAAAAACGGTATGAATTATATGAATGTAGAAACTGTACGTAACCTAAATACTTACTATGCAATAAGCATGGCAGTATGATTGCCTTGTTACCTCTCTTTCTTCAAATTAATATAATCTAGCTTTTAATTGAAATATTTTATGGAAATAAATGTGTAAGTAGGATTTTTCTTTAAATAATTAAACGAACTACTTCTTAGTAAACATGTAAATTATCAGTATTTAAAGCTATTACTTTCATGATTTTCGAAGAAATATAGTGTTTTATCAGTGAAATAACAACAGTGAAAATATTAATTTGATATTTTCACTGCAAAATAAGAGTTAAAATATCAACTTTAAAGGGGTTAAACACCAGGTGATACAATTCCAAGAGAAAAACCTACATCGCTGTTTACAAACTATCGAATCTTACCTAGTACCTACTGACGAATCACATCGCATACGACACATGCATCTTTTACAGTTTTTGCACAGTTTACCAGTTCGAAATTTACTTCGTTTATCCTACACGTCAAATCCAGTAAGTTTAAAAATAGCGTCTGTATATATATCTGCATCCATAAACAGATTTAAACTGGGAAACCGTTATGCGCTATTTTAAACGGGGAACACATAGATGAGATTGCAACATGATTGGAACGTTTATTATTTTAGTCAGGTAAAATGACGTATCATCGGCCTCTTTCTAGCTCACATTGACAATTCTAGGCTGGTTTTGAGCATTCTTGTTCACCAGAGTGATGCGCTGTATGATCATTAACTTTTGAGGAAATACTGCATTTGCCGACTTTTGGACCATCTGGTGTCTAGCCCCTTTAAGATCTACTTTTAAAATGCATTGTAGTTACTTCCCCTTGATAAAAACTAAACACGAAACATTTGATCCAGAAAATGTTCATTTCAATATACATAGTTTTCATTTTGTTATGTACCACCTCTCTGGCAAAGCACTACACGTTTTCTTTTAACAATGTCTACCTCTTAAACCCAGCTATTACAGTAAATATTTTTTAAATAAGTTTTTTATACTTAAGATAGGAATTATCTGTATGATTATCAAGATAAAACAAGTTTCATTAATCAAAATCCAATTTAAGTATTATTTTGATTTAATGAAATAAGCCTGTTAAGCTTTAGCAGTTTCGAAAAATTGGGGCCTATGGTTTCATCAAGTATAACTATATTATCGACAAATAATAATAAATTTAAACTTATATCCTCACAGACAGAGTCAATGGTTGTGCAATGATTTTAAATAAAATACGAATTGCATTATCACCTGCTATTGTTGCCGTGTGTCCGTGTGTCTGTCGCCAATTAAAATCAACGGCACGAGCCTTACTGACATTAAAAGGCTTCTAATTGGCGGCAGAAGGGAACGTGTCAATTAACGCGTGCCAATTAACGCTTGTCATCCCGCGGAAATACTTACCACATGTGGATGTTTACTTACTAATTAGTATTAGCATTATACATATAAGGAAATCGTTCTGGAAACATCATACATTCAACCGTTATCTCTACGATCAGAAACATCTAGTTTGAATTAATTAATGCAAATTGGATATCATAGATCATAATATTATCAAGACAGTACTAAAAGAGTATTTTGTTTATTTGGCTGCGGCTTAATTTCCCTTTTAAATTTAAGGTATGTCAATTTTCCATATGCTTTTAAAAATGCTGAAGTAATATACTACTGTTGCTTATCCAGTTTTTATTTTATAGTTTCTATTCTAGAGTAATATGTTCGTATTAATCAATCACACACTTATAATGTAATGTTACTAAAACAAATACATTGAAACATCAAATTATAAAGTTTAATAATTTCTAATTCCAGATGCAACTCATAGAGGTCGAGGTCGTGATTAACGGTGCCGTTGTTAAGGTATCCGTTACCAAGGGGACCACGTGCCGTGACCTAATACACATAGCCACTTCTGCGGGAAAGGACCAGTACGCCGTGTTTGAGTCGAGCCGAGGTGAAGAACGGGCGTTGTCGTCCGAAACAAAGGTACTGAAGCTGGTTCGGTCCTGGGGCGCTCACGCTGCAAGCTACGCGTTTAAGATCAGAAGGATAGAGAAAGTCACATCAAAGATGGCGTCCATATCAAAGGCAAAGAGGAAGCTTCAGCATCTTAGATCCGCCATCTGGAAACACAAGCTTCCCGCCGACAATAAACTGCAGACGACAATCCACGATAACTTTGACTGTGATGTCCAGAAGACGTACACTAAAAACATCAGTGTTACACGCGTTCCCACTAGTGGTGTGAGTGGTAAACTGGTCATAATGGAACGGTTCATCCGAGATACAAAGATATTCCACGCCGCCGAAGTAGAAGACATGACAATCGACCTTCCGGTCAGGGCAAGTGGCGATGGTATGGACTTCAGTGAACTACCGCCTAGGACACGCGGTGATGGTACGGACAGTGATTGTGAGGAAGAGCTCTGGGATGCTACATGTGTTGGAAGTTGTGACATGGACGCTGCCTTCCTATCCGAGGAAAGTAGTTTCTCTGACACCAGCGAGCTCAACCAGTGCGTTATCCATGACGACGAATTGACATCAGGCTCTGAGAGTGGATTCAGTGACTGCAGCAGCGTGTGTGACTTGGAACGTAACGTGTACGAAGGAAGTGAAGTCACCAGCGGCACGTTATCGCTTCTGAGGGCCATGTTCAGTAAAGACAACCTGGCGGCGTGCGCTGACGACGCAGCGCTGGAGAGTTTCATGAACACTGTGGTCGAGACAGGAAGTCATAGTGACGAGGGGCTTGGTTCTTTGGGGAGCGATGTTCTTGTTTGATAATCCCACTGTTATTGATCAATGTTGTTTTATCGTTATTTCTATTCATAATGAATAATATTTGCTCATATTTCAACATACCATTTTTTGTTGTCTTGTTTAAAAAAAATGTGCTATTAAAACTTTGTTATTATAATTGTTTGCTCATTGAATCATAACATCATGACTACCCTACACGCCTTCCTGACACAGGTTATTATTTATAGTTTAGTCATACTATAATTTAATTAAAATTGGATGCCATGCAACTGCTAATATTGAACTTTTTCGAAATACCACCTATTGCCCTAATTTTGTTTGCGTCTTACGTTTGATATGATGATGATGATGATGATGATGATGATGATGATGATGATGATGATGAAAACACCCCTGGAATGAACCAGCGACTTACGCGATCTTACTTGTTCGCGTTTTACACGCAATGCAGAGTCCGAGCTCGAACCTACAACTTCATTGATTGGATTTTTAATTTGTCTTAAATTTTAGATGCATAACACATCAACGACCTGGTATTTCAAATATGCACTTTTGAAACATTTTAATTGTGGGCCTTTCCCGCCCACTTTTGCACTGCGGAAGGCCACTTTTGCACAGTGGATATGGCATCATCTGTTTGATGATCCTTTCAAAATCCGAATTGTGCGTCCGAAATAGTATCATTGCTATCACATACAGATTCAATGCTTGTATTCAATGCAGTCTACCAGTTTCGAAAATCAACTAACTAAAGTAATACATCTTTAATTGTGTAGGCGATCCTTGCCCAGGCAGAGCGCAGGTTCGGTCAATTTAAAACAAAAAAATATACAAGAAATGAATTTAACGTAAACTTAAAATGACGAGGACGATCATTGTATTTCCGAGAATCAATTATTTGGTCAATTTAGTCACTATACAATAGGGTAGTAATATAATGACTGCTTACATTACAAATTATTTGAGTAGGTTTATAACACTAATCATGGGAATATAATATATATACTAACAAAAACATGAAATAGTATTTCAAAGGGTGGTAAACAAGACTGCTTGACACCAAAAGTGACAAACACGAGCGTGATCTACGCGAAGAACGAAATTCTAAAGTGATCAGCCAAATGTATATAGAATATTTATTGTTTAACATATTTTGCTGTTTGAAATTATCGAATAGTACGAAAAGGACTTTATGGACTTATGCATGGTATCAAGAACGATATAATCATTCACTTTACAACATTACCGAACCTTGAGCTCAATGTGGGACATGAACCTTGACCTCAATGTGGGACATGAGCCTTGACCTCAATGTGGGACATAAACCTTGACCTCAATGTGGGACATGAAACTTGACCACAATGTGGGACATGAACCTTGACCTCAATGTTTGAATTTGACTTTGATTTTAGTGTGGGACGTTGATTTCGAACATAAGTCCAAAAGCATGTCGTTTTAAATCGTCTAACCTACGACCCCGTATCTGATGTCTTACAAAAAGGTACAAGAACAGAAGGCTGAATATGCATTTTATGTAACGATTAACATGTTTAGGAGGTTAATGAGACATGAGTAAGATACAAATATTTCATCTGTTGATTATGTTTTAATGAGTATCTGGCAGATGCTCTTTGATCTTTGTTCGTGAAAGTAAGTAAACAAATTCAATGTAAAACAATCTAACACGAAATCAGTTTAAAAATCCTTAGAAACGGTGAAGCCTTCGTATATGCTTATGAGCAGCACTTGGATGGGACTCATTCACGTCTTATAGGGTCAGATATAATGCATGCAATGTATATGTCGCCTGACCATACAACACATTTAGTTGTATTTTTGTGTCAATAACCACACAACATCTATATTGAATAACATTTTAATAGCACATTATCAAAACAAAATGACATAAATGGTGAACAAGTAAACGTCATTAGGAGTAAATATAGCAACATTTAACAAGAACAGTGGCATTGTCAAACAAACGCATCACTTCACATCGAGCCAAGACCCTCGTCACTCAGACTTCCTGTCTCGATCAAGGTGTTCATGAAACTCTCAAGCGCCGCGTCTTCCACGCACGCAGCAGGATCGCCGTCACTGAACATAGCCCTCAGATGCGTCATCATGCCACTGCTGACGTCACATCCATCGTACACGTTACGTTCCAAGTCACACGCGCTGCTGCAGTCACTGAATCCACTCTCAGAGCCTGACGTCAATTCGTCGTCATGGAGAACACACTGGTTGAGCTCGCTGGTGTCAGAGGAGCTACTTTCCTCGGATAGGAAGGCAGCGTCCATGTCACAACTTCCAACACACGTAGCATCCCAGAGCTCTTCCTCGCAATCACTGTCCATACCATCACCGCGTGTCCTATGCGCTAGTTCACTGAAGTCCATACCATCACCACATGTCCTGACCGGAAGGGCTATGGTCATGTCTTCTACTTCGGCGGCTTGGAATATCTCTGTATCTCGGATGAACCGCTTCATTATGTCCAGTTTACCACTCACACCACTAGTGGGAACACGTGTAACACTGATGTTCTTAGTGTACGTCTTCTGGACATCACGGTCCAAGTTATCGTGGATTGTCGTCTGCAGCTTTGTTTTGGCGGGAAGCTCGTGTCTCAAGATGGCTGACTTCAGTCGAAGAAGCTTCCTCTTGGCTAGAGATATTGACGGCAACTTTGAGGTGACTTTCTCTACCGGTCTGATCTTTAGTTTGTAGCTTCCGGCGTGAGCGCCCCAGGACCGAACCAGCTTCAGGATCCTTGTATCAGACGCCATCACCCGCTCAACACCACGGTTCGACTCGAACAAGGCGTACTGGGACTTTTCCACACTGGTGGTCATGTTGATAACGTCACGACACGTGGTGGCCTTGGTAACGGAGACCGTTACAACGGTAGCACCAATCTCAACATCGACATCTGTGAGCTGCATCTGGAAGAAAAAGAGACAGTTTATATACTGATGCATAAACAAATAGATATGTATATAGCACTATCATTGTTAAGTAATCCATCCAGAATAACCAGACATGAAAGTTACATTTGTATATTGTTTGTTATTGAATCTTAACCGTTTGATTTCTAAATTACTTGAGGGTATAAGTAACTTCAGCTTAATGCATAGAAAACATCTGTTGAAGTCAGGAATTATAATTATATAACCATAATGATTAAAATGACATGAATTGCCAACGTACCTTTATTTCAGAGATTTTTTGCGTCGTTGCTATAAATAGAAACAGTATCTTAATATGATCTTTAATATGTAATTTGTTGTATTACTAAGAGTAAGAATAGGTTTGATCGAAGAGATAATGCTTGAATGTATGATGGTTGAAGAACGATTTCTACTATATATTGCTATAACTAATTATAAAGTAAACATCCCCACGTGGTAAGTATTTCCGCGGGATGACACGCGTTAATTGAACCGTGGTAATTGGCACGTTCCCGTCTGACGCCAATTAGGGATCAGTTAAAACCAGGAAAACTCGTGCCGTGTACAGACAGTCGATAATTAGCCGATTCCTTAGTGTGAAGAGTGCTGGTTTAAATGATTGCTTATTAACTTAGTTTCTAATTCACTGATTATTGAACGTTTTGTTTCATAAATTGTGTTTGTCTCAAACAGACCAAAATTAGTACCTCTTGTAATAATAGATATTTGGAACCAAGTTAAACATATCCGCGTCGAGTTAAATAATTTTAATTACTATTTAATATCTTTATTGCGTTAAACATATTCAACATGTTTATAGCAACATCGAAGAGCAGAACATTTTTTATGGATACAAACAACAAAATATTTATTAGTTTCTTAAGATGTTTGCAAAGTATATAAATTTTTGATAAATTTATTAGAGATTTATTTGAATTTTATGATAAGTAATAACATTTTGCTAAGTAATAACATTTTGCTTCGTTGGCCACGTGTAGTAATATCTTTATACATAGTTGGCTTTTCAGTCTGCGTATATCGGACATATAAGTAAAAAGTGATATTCACTTTCGGTGTATTTACGTATCTACTACGTTCAATTTATAGATCGTGTGAGGAAGTCCTATAATTAGTCATTGCTTTTCTAAACGTTGAGTCTTTTACAGCATTTAGATAGTTTTCTATGCGAAATGAATATCTAAATAGATTACACGTTCCAAGACGTCCGGAGTTATTTATGGGTGAATACCAGCTTTGAGGCTAATTATCCAGTACACGTTGTTTTATAACATTTAAATCGATTGGCACGTTAAATAAATGTGATATGTAGATCTATAACAAAGAAATGTATATTTAATAGACAGCATGTTCCAAGACGCCCGGAGTTATTTATGAATGAATACCAGCTTTGATTATAATGATCCAGTACACGCTGTTTTATAACACTAAAATCGATTGGCATATTAAATAAATGTGTTATGTAGATCTATAATAAAGAAATGTATATGTAAATAGACTACATGTTCCGAGATGACCGGAATTATTTATGGATGAATATCAGCTTTGATGATAATGATCCAGTATACGCTGATTAATAACACTAAAATCGACTGGCATATTAAATAAATAAGTTATGTAAATCTATAACAATACTGAAACAAAGCCAATTTAGATCCAAATGTATTACAAAGGTTCAAATGAAGGCTGTATTGTAAATAATTAAAGAATATGCTCAATTTTAGTAACGTTATTAAAGAATGAACGATTTATTCAGGCTTGTATTTACAAAATTCTGCTAAGCTGGGTATCTTCAGTTGCTGTTTGCTCATAAAAAATAAGTAAAATAACTCGACTTCCGTAAATAATAAAATGTGCGAGTAAGTCCCTTTTAAGGGTTACATGTAAGTGTAGCACAGGGTTTTTACCTTATGCAAAGGTACGTCTCCATATAGGCTTGATTCAAGCCAAGTTCCAACACTATACATCACTCGTGACTATTAAGTTATTGAGAAGATACAGTTTTATATTTGAAGAAACACTCGCCTCCAAATACACTCAATGCAATCCCAAGGTACATCTCCATATGAGCTTGCTACATAACAGTGTTCAACACTATACGCCAATTTTGGTGTAACTAAGACATATATTATAGATTTAATAACCACAAATACGTACACCAAGTTTCACCATGATTGTATTTGTTAACCTTTGAAAAGTTATTGTCTGCACAAGAAATGGACAAACTTTATTTCTGATTGAAAGGGGAATTACTCTTGTGTTACTGGAGAGATTCGTCTGACGATTTGGTTTGATCGGGACATTGTGACTACAAACGTTGTCGGTAAGTCACAGTAGGATTGATTTTCCCATCTAAATTTTCTGTTAAAGAGGACATAACTCGATCGATTTATCTGTTTAAGACATTGTGCCTACATAAACTGTCACCAAGTTTCATGACAATCGGCTAATAACTACTTACCATAAGTTAAGTTTTGTACATGGTTAAGCTCTCACCGGCGACACCACCAAAGGTAATGCATGCAATGTATATGTCGCCTGACCATACAACACATTTAGTTGTATTTTTGTGTCAATAACCACACAACATCTATATTGAATAACATTTTAATAGCACATTATCAAAACAAAATGACATAAATGGTGAACAAGTAAACGTCATTAGGAGTAAATATAGCAACATTTAACAAGAACAGTGGCATTGTCAAACAAACGCATCACTTCACATCGAGCCAAGACCCTCGTCACTCAGACTTCCTGTCTCGATCAAGGTGTTCATGAAACTCTCAAGCGCCGCGTCTTCCACGCACGCAGCAGGATCGCCGTCACTGAACATAGCCCTCAGATGCGTCATCATGCCACTGCTGACGTCACATCCATCGTACACGTTACGTTCCAAGTCACACGCGCTGCTGCAGTCACTGAATCCACTCTCAGAGCCTGACGTCAATTCGTCGTCATGGAGAACACACTGGTTGAGCTCGCTGGTGTCAGAGGAGCTACTTTCCTCGGATAGGAAGGCAGCGTCCATGTCACAACTTCCAACACACGTAGCATCCCAGAGCTCTTCCTCGCAATCACTGTCCATACCATCACCGCGTGTCCTATGCGCTAGTTCACTGAAGTCCATACCATCACCACATGTCCTGACCGGAAGGGCTATGGTCATGTCTTCTACTTCGGCGGCTTGGAATATCTCTGTATCTCGGATGAACCGCTTCATTATGTCCAGTTTACCACTCACACCACTAGTGGGAACACGTGTAACACTGATGTTCTTAGTGTACGTCTTCTGGACATCACGGTCCAAGTTATCGTGGATTGTCGTCTGCAGCTTTGTTTTGGCGGGAAGCTCGTGTCTCAAGATGGCTGACTTCAGTCGAAGAAGCTTCCTCTTGGCTAGAGATATTGACGGCAACTTTGAGGTGACTTTCTCTACCGGTCTGATCTTTAGGTTGTAGCTTCCGGCGTGAGCGCCCCAGGACCGAACCAGCTTCAGGATCCTTGTATCAGACGCCATCACCCGCTCAACACCACGGCTCGACTCGAACAAGGCGTACTGGGACTTTTCCACACTGGTGGTCATGTTGATAACGTCACGACACGTGGTGGCCTTGGTAACGGAGACCGTTACAACGGTAGCACCAATCTCAACATCGACATCTGTGAGCTGCATCTGGAAGAAAAAGAGACAGTTTATATACTGATGCATAAACAAATAGATATGTATATAGCACTATCATTGTTAAGTAATCCATCCAGAATAACCAGACATGAAAGTTACATTTGTATATTGTTTGTTATTGAATCTTAACCGTTTGATTTCTAAATTACTTGAGGGTATAAGTAACTTCAGCTTAATGCATAGAAAACATCTGTTGAAGTCAGGAATTATAATTATATAACCATAATGATTAAAATGACATGAATTGCCAACGTACCTTTATTTCAGAGATTTTTTGCGTCGTTGCTATAAATAGAAACAGTATCTTAATATGATCTTTAATATGTAATTTGTTGTATTACTAAGAGTAAGAATAGGTTTGATCGAAGAGATAATGCTTGAATGTATGATGGTTGAAGAACGATTTCTACTATATATTGCTATAACTAATTATAAAGTAAACATCCCCACGTGGTAAGTATTTCCGCGGGATGACACGCGTTAATTGAACCGTGGTAATTGGCACGTTCCCGTCTGACGCCAATTAGGGATCAGTTAAAACCAGGAAAACTCGTGCCGTGTACAGACAGTCGATAATTAGCCGATTCCTTAGTGTGAAGAGTGCTGGTTTAAATGATTGCTTATTAACTTAGTTTCTAATTCACTGATTATTGAACGTTTTGTTTCATAAATTGTGTTTGTCTCAAACAGACCAAAATTAGTACCTCTTGTAATAATAGATATTTGGAACCAAGTTAAACATATCCGCGTCGAGTTAAATAATTTTAATTACTATTTAATATCTTTATTGCGTTAAACATATTCAACATGTTTATAGCAACATCGAAGAGCAGAACATTTTTTATGGATACAAACAACAAAATATTTATTAGTTTCTTAAGATGTTTGCAAAGTATATAAATTTTTGATAAATTTATTAGAGATTTATTTGAATTTTATGATAAGTAATAACATTTTGCTAAGTAATAACATTTTGCTTCGTTGGCCACGTGTAGTAATATCTTTATACATAGTTGGCTTTTCAGTCTGCGTATATCGGACATATAAGTAAAAAGTGATATTCACTTTCGGTGTATTTACGTATCTACTACGTTCAATTTATAGATCGTGTGAGGAAGTCCTATAATTAGTCATTGCTTTTCTAAACGTTGAGTCTTTTACAGCATTTAGATAGTTTTCTATGCGAAATGAATATCTAAATAGATTACACGTTCCAAGACGTCCGGAGTTATTTATGGGTGAATACCAGCTTTGAGGCTAATTATCCAGTACACGTTGTTTTATAACATTTAAATCGATTGGCACGTTAAATAAATGTGATATGTAGATCTATAACAAAGAAATGTATATTTAATAGACAGCATGTTCCAAGACGCCCGGAGTTATTTATGAATGAATACCAGCTTTGATTATAATGATCCAGTACACGCTGTTTTATAACACTAAAATCGATTGGCATATTAAATAAATGTGTTATGTAGATCTATAATAAAGAAATGTATATGTAAATAGACTACATGTTCCGAGATGACCGGAATTATTTATGGATGAATATCAGCTTTGATGATAATGATCCAGTATACGCTGATTAATAACACTAAAATCGACTGGCATATTAAATAAATAAGTTATGTAAATCTATAACAATACTGAAACAAAGCCAATTTAGATCCAAATGTATTACAAAGGTTCAAATGAAGGCTGTATTGTAAATAATTAAAGAATATGCTCAATTTTAGTAACGTTATTAAAGAATGAACGATTTATTCAGGCTTGTATTTACAAAATTCTGCTAAGCTGGGTATCTTCAGTTGCTGTTTGCTCATAAAAAATAAGTAAAATAACTCGACTTCCGTAAATAATAAAATGTGCGAGTAAGTCCCTTTTAAGGGTTACATGTAAGTGTAGCACAGGGTTTTTACCTTATGCAAAGGTACGTCTCCATATAGGCTTGATTCAAGCCAAGTTCCAACACTATACATCACTCGTGACTATTAAGTTATTGAGAAGATACAGTTTTATATTTGAAGAAACACTCGCCTCCAAATACACTCAATGCAATCCCAAGGTACATCTCCATATGAGCTTGCTACATAACAGTGTTCAACACTATACGCCAATTTTGGTGTAACTAAGACATATATTATAGATTTAATAACCACAAATACGTACACCAAGTTTCACCATGATTGTATTTGTTAACCTTTGAAAAGTTATTGTCTGCACAAGAAATGGACAAACTTTATTTCTGATTGAAAGGGGAATTACTCTTGTGTTACTGGAGAGATTCGTCTGACGATTTGGTTTGATCGGGACATTGTGACTACAAACGTTGTCGGTAAGTCACAGTAGGATTGATTTTCCCATCTAAATTTTCTGTTAAAGAGGACATAACTCGATCGATTTATCTGTTTAAGACATTGTGCCTACATAAACTGTCACCAAGTTTCATGACAATCGGCTAATAACTACTTACCATAAGTTAAGTTTTGTACATGGTTAAGCTCTCACCGGCGACACCACCAAAGGTAATGCATGCAATGTATATGTCGCCTGACCATACAACACATTTAGTTGTATTTTTGTGTCAATAACCACACAACATCTATATTGAATAACATTTTAATAGCACATTATCAAAACAAAATGACATAAATGGTGAACAAGTAAACGTCATTAGGAGTAAATATAGCAACATTTAACAAGAACAGTGGCATTGTCAAACAAACGCATCACTTCACATCGAGCCAAGACCCTCGTCACTCAGACTTCCTGTCTCGATCAAGGTGTTCATGAAACTCTCAAGCGCCGCGTCTTCCACGCACGCAGCAGGATCGCCGTCACTGAACATAGCCCTCAGATGCGTCATCATGCCACTGCTGACGTCACATCCATCGTACACGTTACGTTCCAAGTCACACGCGCTGCTGCAGTCACTGAATCCACTCTCAGAGCCTGACGTCAATTCGTCGTCATGGAGAACACACTGGTTGAGCTCGCTGGTGTCAGAGGAGCTACTTTCCTCGGATAGGAAGGCAGCGTCCATGTCACAACTTCCAACACACGTAGCATCCCAGAGCTCTTCCTCGCAATCACTGTCCATACCATCACCGCGTGTCCTATGCGCTAGTTCACTGAAGTCCATACCATCACCACATGTCCTGACCGGAAGGGCTATGGTCATGTCTTCTACTTCGGCGGCTTGGAATATCTCTGTATCTCGGATGAACCGCTTCATTATGTCCAGTTTACCACTCACACCACTAGTGGGAACACGTGTAACACTGATGTTCTTAGTGTACGTCTTCTGGACATCACGGTCCAAGTTATCGTGGATTGTCGTCTGCAGCTTTGTTTTGGCGGGAAGCTCGTGTCTCAAGATGGCTGACTTCAGTCGAAGAAGCTTCCTCTTGGCTAGAGATATTGACGGCAACTTTGAGGTGACTTTCTCTACCGGTCTGATCTTTAGCGTTGTAGCTTCCGGCGTGAGCGCCCCAGGACCGAACCAGCTTCAGGATCCTTGTATCAGACGCCATCACCCGCTCAACACCACGGCTCGACTCGAACAAGGCGTACTGGGACTTTTCCACACTGGTGGTCATGTTGATAACGTCACGACACGTGGTGGCCTTGGTAACGGAGACCGTTACAACGGTAGCACCAATCTCAACATCGACATCTGTGAGCTGCATCTGGAAGAAAAAGAGACAGTTTATATACTGATGCATAAACAAATAGATATGTATATAGCACTATCATTGTTAAGTAATCCATCCAGAATAACCAGACATGAAAGTTACATTTGTATATTGTTTGTTATTGAATCTTAACCGTTTGATTTCTAAATTACTTGAGGGTATAAGTAACTTCAGCTTAATGCATAGAAAACATCTGTTGAAGTCAGGAATTATAATTATATAACCATAATGATTAAAATGACATGAATTGCCAACGTACCTTTATTTCAGAGATTTTTTGCGTCGTTGCTATAAATAGAAACAGTATCTTAATATGATCTTTAATATGTAATTTGTTGTATTACTAAGAGTAAGAATAGGTTTGATCGAAGAGATAATGCTTGAATGTATGATGGTTGAAGAACGATTTCTACTATATATTGCTATAACTAATTATAAAGTAAACATCCCCACGTGGTAAGTATTTCCGCGGGATGACACGCGTTAATTGAACCGTGGTAATTGGCACGTTCCCGTCTGACGCCAATTAGGGATCAGTTAAAACCAGGAAAACTCGTGCCGTGTACAGACAGTCGATAATTAGCCGATTCCTTAGTGTGAAGAGTGCTGGTTTAAATGATTGCTTATTAACTTAGTTTCTAATTCACTGATTATTGAACGTTTTGTTTCATAAATTGTGTTTGTCTCAAACAGACCAAAATTAGTACCTCTTGTAATAATAGATATTTGGAACCAAGTTAAACATATCCGCGTCGAGTTAAATAATTTTAATTACTATTTAATATCTTTATTGCGTTAAACATATTCAACATGTTTATAGCAATATCGAAGAGCAGAACATTTTTTATGGATACAAACAAAAATATTTATTAGTTTCTTAAGATGTTTGCAAAGTATATAAATTTTTGATAAATTTATTAGAGATTTATTTGAATTTTATGATAAGTAATACCATTTTGCTAAGTAATAACATTTTGCTTCGTTGACCACGTGTAGTAATATCTTTATACATAGTTGGCTTTTCAGTCTGCGTATATCGGACATATAAGTAAAAAGTGATATTCACTTACTTCTTCTCCCGTCCTAGCTTTCGCTGACTTCAGTAAACCCTTCATCGTCCATACAGACGCGTGTGGGACCGGTTTAGGCGCAGTTCTTTTACAGGCGAGGAGAAGGTGATTGCTTATGCGAGCCGAGGTCTTCGGGCAGGTGAGCGGAATTACCCCGCTCATAAGCTAGAATTCCTCGCGCTCAAATGGGCTGTCACCGACAAATTCCACGACTATTTGTTTGGTAACACCTTCACTGTTTTCACGGACAACAATCCATTGACTTATGTTTTGTCGTCTGCGAAGCTTGACGCGACAGGTCACCGCTGGGTGGCGGCCTTGTCTGCGTACAACTTCGATATTGTTTACAAGTCCGGCAAATCTAATAACGACTGTGATGGTTTGAGTCGTAAGCCACAGATGTTTGCTGAAGCTGTCAAAGCTATTTGTCTGGCAGCTACTACTTCTTTTGCTGATGTTGAGAGTCTTTCTTGTGATAGTGATGCAGTCCTTGGAGATGATATTTTTTCAGATACTGTCCCAGTTAATCCTGTCGATTGGGTGCAGGAGCAGGCCAAGGATGCTGATGTTTCCAGGGTTGTTTCCATCCTGCGGTCCGGTTCTCGGCCGAGGGGGGAGGAGTTGTCTCGAGAAGTCCGTTGTCTACTCCGTGATCTTTCATCTCTTTCTCTTGATAATGGTATACTTTACAGAACCGCTACCGTGGATGGTGAGCAGGTCCGTCAGTTAGTTGTTCCTGCTGCTTACAGATCTGTTGCTTTTCGTGGTATCCACCATGATGTCGGTCATCCTGGCGTCGACAAGACTCTATGGCTCGCCCGCCAACGCTTCTTTTGGCCTGGTATGGAATCCTTTATTAAGGATCATGTTTCTTCCTGTCTATCTTGTGTCTGTAGGAAGACGCCTGTGGTACCACGTGCAGAACTCGTACCCATCAACACCACACGACCGATGCAGCTTGTATGCATGGATTTCTTGAAGCTCGAGAGGTCCAAGGGTGGGTACGAGGATGTCCTTGTCATAACGGACCACTTCACTCGTTATGCTAAGGCGATTCCATGTCGCAACCAAAAGGCGACTACCACCGCCAAGGCCCTATATGAGCACTTTATCGTGCATTACAGTTTTCCCGAGCAATTGCATTCTGATCAAGGGCGTAATTTTGAGTCCAAGGTTATTAAGGAGTTATGTACTCTTGCGAATGTCCGCAAAACGCGCACTACACCTTTTCACCCTATGGGTAATCCTTCTGCGGAACGTTTCAACCGCACTCTTTTACGTATGCTTGGCACGCTTAACGATGATCTTAAGGCCAACTGGAAAGATTATCTTCCAGCCCTTGTTCAAGCTTACAACGCAACTAAAAGTTCTTCTACAGGTTTCTCCCCGCATTTCCTGATGTTTGGCTGGCATCCCCGTTTATCCGTTGACGCTTTTATGGGCACCAGTCCGGGTAACCTTGCTGACTCTAATTATTCCAGCTACGCCGCAAGGTTACAGAAACGTATGCACTATGCATACAAGGTTGCCAGAGAAGCCGCACAAAAGCGAGCCAGCCAGAACAAGGCCCACTATGACCGTCGTGTTCACGAGAATAAGCTTGTCGTTGGTGATATCGTTTTGGTCAGGAATGTCAACCTCCAGGGAAGGCAGAAGCTCGCCATCCGATGGGAACGTAGCCCCTACGTTATCGTAGACGTTCCGTACGATGGTCAGCCGGTGTACAAGGTTCGCCTGGAGTCCGGCAACGGACCTGTAAGAACATTACACCGGAACATGCTTCTCCCTTTTCAGTCAATTCCCACTGACGAGGAGTCACCTGCACCTCAACCTGTCCCAAAAGCCAGACCGAGGACCAGAGCAGCCCCTACTGACAAGGAGTATGATGGCGACACTAGCTCGGATGAGTCAAGTTCCTCCGCTGTCTATATCATCCCTCAGCGTCGAGGTCTCCGTCGTTTCAGTCCTTCTCAACCGGCCACACGTGTCAATTCTTTAGCCCCGTCCTCTCCAGTCCAAACCCCTCATAGTGACGCTCCACCTACGCCCAGTCCTGTCCCGTCCTTACGTACTCCTGATCCAGTTATTTCTAGACTAAGTCCGAGTCCTGTTACTCCCATACCCGTGCCCAGGCCGCGACGTACTAAACGTCCACCTGATAGGTATGGCGAGTGGGCTTATCAGCAAACAGCTGAATTCTTTGTTTGAGACTAAGTAGATTGAGTAGGCTTATGTATGAGTTGTACTGCTCCCATTATAGCATTTCAGGTAGTTTTCACAACAGTATTAGTAGTTTTATTATTATAGCGTAGTGTACTATGGTTTTACCCATTATAATATTCATATTGCGTTACAGGCATTTTCATTGCGAAGTGACGGCTGCCCTTTGTGACATATATGTATTAACAGTTGTATCTGTTTGAGATATACTCTATTGTATTTGCCACATCCTTTGTCTCATGTTTTATAAACAATACTTAAGCCTTTGCTATACATTATGAGATTTTATTCTTCTCGTAATATTATTTGAATACAATATCGTCGACACTTAATATTGATATCTATCATATTTCATTTCCTTGAGATAAAGTTATTTACTCTCTTTACCCGGAAAGTATGTTTCCTGAATGTAGGGTACATTCCAACTAGGAGGGGGAGTATGTAGCAAGGTGCATATTTCAGTATTTTATTAGTTTGTGTGTTTGGTATGGTTCTATATCGTATATCGTTTTGTATTGTTTGTGTATCGTCGTGTTTAGTGTTGTGCTACGTAGTTATTGTCCCTCTGTGCGTTACTGTCCGTCTATGTCCGTCAATGTCCGTCTATGTCCGAGTGCGTCAGAGCGTGAATACTGGTTATGCGAGTTTGTCTAAATTTATAGAGTGATTGATTGGTTCATAATGCCTTTTCCCCTTTTTCCCGCTTCATTGCACATGCCCTTATTTATATATACACATATATCATTCCGTTCTGAATCATCATCGACGCAAGTCAAGATTTTCAATTGTAACAGTTGTTACTATATTCTTACTTATTTAATATTCGCTCTTATCTTTGAGCTCAAATATTCATTCATATTTAATTATTATTTAGACGTGCCTGGTAAGTTTATTGCTCATAGTTCTTAGAATGTTTTATGTATTTAACCGCGAAGTCTCCCTTGATATATTTACCGATCACTGTCCATTGTCTTTGTATTTTGTGCTATTAATAATATGATTATGTTAGCATATTCTTTTATATGTTTTATTATATGTTTTAGGTTTCGTTCGACTACGTATAAATAAATAATATTCGAACTCCGAAGTTGAGTGGTTTTGTCTTGGGACACCCACACTACACTAATTATAAAGTAAACATCCCCACGTGGTAAGTATTTCCGCGGGATGACACGCGTTAATTGAACCGTGGTAATTGGCACGTTCCCGTCTGACGCCAATTAGGGATCAGTTAAAACCAGGAAAACTCGTGCCGTGTACAGACAGTCGATAATTAGCCGATTCCTTAGTGTGAAGAGTGCTGGTTTAAATGATTGCTTATTAACTTAGTTTCTAATTCACTGATTATTGAACGTTTTGTTTCATAAATTGTGTTTGTCTCAAACAGACCAAAATTAGTACCTCTTGTAATAATAGATATTTGGAACCAAGTTAAACATATCCGCGTCGAGTTAAATAATTTTAATTACTATTTAATATCTTTATTGCGTTAAACATATTCAACATGTTTATAGCAACATCGAAGAGCAGAACATTTTTTATGGATACAAACAACAAAATATTTATTAGTTTCTTAAGATGTTTGCAAAGTATATAAATTTTTGATAAATTTATTAGAGATTTATTTGAATTTTATGATAAGTAATAACATTTTGCTAAGTAATAACATTTTGCTTCGTTGGCCACGTGTAGTAATATCTTTATACATAGTTGGCTTTTCAGTCTGCGTATATCGGACATATAAGTAAAAAGTGATATTCACTTTCGGTGTATTTACGTATCTACTACGTTCAATTTATAGATCGTGTGAGGAAGTCCTATAATTAGTCATTGCTTTTCTAAACGTTGAGTCTTTTACAGCATTTAGATAGTTTTCTATGCGAAATGAATATCTAAATAGATTACACGTTCCAAGACGTCCGGAGTTATTTATGGGTGAATACCAGCTTTGAGGCTAATTATCCAGTACACGTTGTTTTATAACATTTAAATCGATTGGCACGTTAAATAAATGTGATATGTAGATCTATAACAAAGAAATGTATATTTAATAGACAGCATGTTCCAAGACGCCCGGAGTTATTTATGAATGAATACCAGCTTTGATTATAATGATCCAGTACACGCTGTTTTATAACACTAAAATCGATTGGCATATTAAATAAATGTGTTATGTAGATCTATAATAAAGAAATGTATATGTAAATAGACTACATGTTCCGAGATGACCGGAATTATTTATGGATGAATATCAGCTTTGATGATAATGATCCAGTATACGCTGATTAATAACACTAAAATCGACTGGCATATTAAATAAATAAGTTATGTAAATCTATAACAATACTGAAACAAAGCCAATTTAGATCCAAATGTATTACAAAGGTTCAAATGAAGGCTGTATTGTAAATAATTAAAGAATATGCTCAATTTTAGTAACGTTATTAAAGAATGAACGATTTATTCAGGCTTGTATTTACAAAATTCTGCTAAGCTGGGTATCTTCAGTTGCTGTTTGCTCATAAAAAATAAGTAAAATAACTCGACTTCCGTAAATAATAAAATGTGCGAGTAAGTCCCTTTTAAGGGTTACATGTAAGTGTAGCACAGGGTTTTTACCTTATGCAAAGGTACGTCTCCATATAGGCTTGATTCAAGCCAAGTTCCAACACTATACATCACTCGTGACTATTAAGTTATTGAGAAGATACAGTTTTATATTTGAAGAAACACTCGCCTCCAAATACACTCAATGCAATCCCAAGGTACATCTCCATATGAGCTTGCTACATAACAGTGTTCAACACTATACGCCAATTTTGGTGTAACTAAGACATATATTATAGATTTAATAACCACAAATACGTACACCAAGTTTCACCATGATTGTATTTGTTAACCTTTGAAAAGTTATTGTCTGCACAAGAAATGGACAAACTTTATTTCTGATTGAAAGGGGAATTACTCTTGTGTTACTGGAGAGATTCGTCTGACGATTTGGTTTGATCGGGACATTGTGACTACAAACGTTGTCGGTAAGTCACAGTAGGATTGATTTTCCCATCTAAATTTTCTGTTAAAGAGGACATAACTCGATCGATTTATCTGTTTAAGACATTGTGCCTACATAAACTGTCACCAAGTTTCATGACAATCGGCTAATAACTACTTACCATAAGTTAAGTTTTGTACATGGTTAAGCTCTCACCGGCGACACCACCAAAGGTAATGCATGCAATGTATATGTCGCCTGACCATACAACACATTTAGTTGTATTTTTGTGTCAATAACCACACAACATCTATATTGAATAACATTTTAATAGCACATTATCAAAACAAAATGACATAAATGGTGAACAAGTAAACGTCATTAGGAGTAAATATAGCAACATTTAACAAGAACAGTGGCATTGTCAAACAAACGCATCACTTCACATCGAGCCAAGACCCTCGTCACTCAGACTTCCTGTCTCGATCAAGGTGTTCATGAAACTCTCAAGCGCCGCGTCTTCCACGCACGCAGCAGGATCGCCGTCACTGAACATAGCCCTCAGATGCGTCATCATGCCACTGCTGACGTCACATCCATCGTACACGTTACGTTCCAAGTCACACGCGCTGCTGCAGTCACTGAATCCACTCTCAGAGCCTGACGTCAATTCGTCGTCATGGAGAACACACTGGTTGAGCTCGCTGGTGTCAGAGGAGCTACTTTCCTCGGATAGGAAGGCAGCGTCCATGTCACAACTTCCAACACACGTAGCATCCCAGAGCTCTTCCTCGCAATCACTGTCCATACCATCACCGCGTGTCCTATGCGCTAGTTCACTGAAGTCCATACCATCACCACATGTCCTGACCGGAAGGGCTATGGTCATGTCTTCTACTTCGGCGGCTTGGAATATCTCTGTATCTCGGATGAACCGCTTCATTATGTCCAGTTTACCACTCACACCACTAGTGGGAACACGTGTAACACTGATGTTCTTAGTGTACGTCTTCTGGACATCACGGTCCAAGTTATCGTGGATTGTCGTCTGCAGCTTTGTTTTGGCGGGAAGCTCGTGTCTCAAGATGGCTGACTTCAGTCGAAGAAGCTTCCTCTTGGCTAGAGATATTGACGGCAACTTTGAGGTGACTTTCTCTACCGGTCTGATCTTTAGCGTGTAGCTTCCGGCGTGCGCGCCCCAGGACCGAACCAGCTTCAGGATCCTTGTATCAGACGCCATCACCCGCTCAACACCACGGCTCGACTCGAACAAGGCGTACTGGGACTTTTCCACACTGGTGGTCATGTTGATAACGTCACGACACGTGGTGGCCTTGGTAACGGAGACCGTTACAACGGTAGCACCAATCTCAACATCGACATCTGTGAGCTGCATCTGGAAGAAAAAGAGACAGTTTATATACTGATGCATAAACAAATAGATATGTATATAGCACTATCATTGTTAAGTAATCCATCCAGAATAACCAGACATGAAAGTTACATTTGTATATTGTTTGTTATTGAATCTTAACCGTTTGATTTCTAAATTACTTGAGGGTATAAGTAACTTCAGCTTAATGCATAGAAAACATCTGTTGAAGTCAGGAATTATAATTATATAACCATAATGATTAAAATGACATGAATTGCCAACGTACCTTTATTTCAGAGATTTTTTGCGTCGTTGCTATAAATAGAAACAGTATCTTAATATGATCTTTAATATGTAATTTGTTGTATTACTAAGAGTAAGAATAGGTTTGATCGAAGAGATAATGCTTGAATGTATGATGGTTGAAGAACGATTTCTACTATATATTGCTATAACTAATTATAAAGTAAACATCCCCACGTGGTAAGTATTTCCGCGGGATGACACGCGTTAATTGAACCGTGGTAATTGGCACGTTCCCGTCTGACGCCAATTAGGGATCAGTTAAAACCAGGAAAACTCGTGCCGTGTACAGACAGTCGATAATTAGCCGATTCCTTAGTGTGAAGAGTGCTGGTTTAAATGATTGCTTATTAACTTAGTTTCTAATTCACTGATTATTGAACGTTTTGTTTCATAAATTGTGTTTGTCTCAAACAGACCAAAATTAGTACCTCTTGTAATAATAGATATTTGGAACCAAGTTAAACATATCCGCGTCGAGTTAAATAATTTTAATTACTATTTAATATCTTTATTGCGTTAAACATATTCAACATGTTTATAGCAACATCGAAGAGCAGAACATTTTTTATGGATACAAACAACAAAATATTTATTAGTTTCTTAAGATGTTTGCAAAGTATATAAATTTTTGATAAATTTATTAGAGATTTATTTGAATTTTATGATAAGTAATAACATTTTGCTAAGTAATAACATTTTGCTTCGTTGGCCACGTGTAGTAATATCTTTATACATAGTTGGCTTTTCAGTCTGCGTATATCGGACATATAAGTAAAAAGTGATATTCACTTTCGGTGTATTTACGTATCTACTACGTTCAATTTATAGATCGTGTGAGGAAGTCCTATAATTAGTCATTGCTTTTCTAAACGTTGAGTCTTTTACAGCATTTAGATAGTTTTCTATGCGAAATGAATATCTAAATAGATTACACGTTCCAAGACGTCCGGAGTTATTTATGGGTGAATACCAGCTTTGAGGCTAATTATCCAGTACACGTTGTTTTATAACATTTAAATCGATTGGCACGTTAAATAAATGTGATATGTAGATCTATAACAAAGAAATGTATATTTAATAGACAGCATGTTCCAAGACGCCCGGAGTTATTTATGAATGAATACCAGCTTTGATTATAATGATCCAGTACACGCTGTTTTATAACACTAAAATCGATTGGCATATTAAATAAATGTGTTATGTAGATCTATAATAAAGAAATGTATATGTAAATAGACTACATGTTCCGAGATGACCGGAATTATTTATGGATGAATATCAGCTTTGATGATAATGATCCAGTATACGCTGATTAATAACACTAAAATCGACTGGCATATTAAATAAATAAGTTATGTAAATCTATAACAATACTGAAACAAAGCCAATTTAGATCCAAATGTATTACAAAGGTTCAAATGAAGGCTGTATTGTAAATAATTAAAGAATATGCTCAATTTTAGTAACGTTATTAAAGAATGAACGATTTATTCAGGCTTGTATTTACAAAATTCTGCTAAGCTGGGTATCTTCAGTTGCTGTTTGCTCATAAAAAATAAGTAAAATAACTCGACTTCCGTAAATAATAAAATGTGCGAGTAAGTCCCTTTTAAGGGTTACATGTAAGTGTAGCACAGGGTTTTTACCTTATGCAAAGGTACGTCTCCATATAGGCTTGATTCAAGCCAAGTTCCAACACTATACATCACTCGTGACTATTAAGTTATTGAGAAGATACAGTTTTATATTTGAAGAAACACTCGCCTCCAAATACACTCAATGCAATCCCAAGGTACATCTCCATATGAGCTTGCTACATAACAGTGTTCAACACTATACGCCAATTTTGGTGTAACTAAGACATATATTATAGATTTAATAACCACAAATACGTACACCAAGTTTCACCATGATTGTATTTGTTAACCTTTGAAAAGTTATTGTCTGCACAAGAAATGGACAAACTTTATTTCTGATTGAAAGGGGAATTACTCTTGTGTTACTGGAGAGATTCGTCTGACGATTTGGTTTGATCGGGACATTGTGACTACAAACGTTGTCGGTAAGTCACAGTAGGATTGATTTTCCCATCTAAATTTTCTGTTAAAGAGGACATAACTCGATCGATTTATCTGTTTAAGACATTGTGCCTACATAAACTGTCACCAAGTTTCATGACAATCGGCTAATAACTACTTACCATAAGTTAAGTTTTGTACATGGTTAAGCTCTCACCGGCGACACCACCAAAGGTAATGCATGCAATGTATATGTCGCCTGACCATACAACACATTTAGTTGTATTTTTGTGTCAATAACCACACAACATCTATATTGAATAACATTTTAATAGCACATTATCAAAACAAAATGACATAAATGGTGAACAAGTAAACGTCATTAGGAGTAAATATAGCAACATTTAACAAGAACAGTGGCATTGTCAAACAAACGCATCACTTCACATCGAGCCAAGACCCTCGTCACTCAGACTTCCTGTCTCGATCAAGGTGTTCATGAAACTCTCAAGCGCCGCGTCTTCCACGCACGCAGCAGGATCGCCGTCACTGAACATAGCCCTCAGATGCGTCATCATGCCACTGCTGACGTCACATCCATCGTACACGTTACGTTCCAAGTCACACGCGCTGCTGCAGTCACTGAATCCACTCTCAGAGCCTGACGTCAATTCGTCGTCATGGAGAACACACTGGTTGAGCTCGCTGGTGTCAGAGGAGCTACTTTCCTCGGATAGGAAGGCAGCGTCCATGTCACAACTTCCAACACACGTAGCATCCCAGAGCTCTTCCTCGCAATCACTGTCCATACCATCACCGCGTGTCCTATGCGCTAGTTCACTGAAGTCCATACCATCACCACATGTCCTGACCGGAAGGGCTATGGTCATGTCTTCTACTTCGGCGGCTTGGAATATCTCTGTATCTCGGATGAACCGCTTCATTATGTCCAGTTTACCACTCACACCACTAGTGGGAACACGTGTAACACTGATGTTCTTAGTGTACGTCTTCTGGACATCACGGTCCAAGTTATCGTGGATTGTCGTCTGCAGCTTTGTTTTGGCGGGAAGCTCGTGTCTCAAGATGGCTGACTTCAGTCGAAGAAGCTTCCTCTTGGCTAGAGATATTGACGGCAACTTTGAGGTGACTTTCTCTACCGGTCTGATCTTTAGCGTGTAGCTTCCGGCGTGCGCGCCCCAGGACCGAACCAGCTTCAGGATCCTTGTATCAGACGCCATCACCCGCTCAACACCACGGCTCGACTCGAACAAGGCGTACTGGGACTTTTCCACACTGGTGGTCATGTTGATAACGTCACGACACGTGGTGGCCTTGGTAACGGAGACCGTTACAACGGTAGCACCAATCTCAACATCGACATCTGTGAGCTGCATCTGGAAGAAAAAGAGACAGTTTATATACTGATGCATAAACAAATAGATATGTATATAGCACTATCATTGTTAAGTAATCCATCCAGAATAACCAGACATGAAAGTTACATTTGTATATTGTTTGTTATTGAATCTTAACCGTTTGATTTCTAAATTACTTGAGGGTATAAGTAACTTCAGCTTAATGCATAGAAAACATCTGTTGAAGTCAGGAATTATAATTATATAACCATAATGATTAAAATGACATGAATTGCCAACGTACCTTTATTTCAGAGATTTTTTGCGTCGTTGCTATAAATAGAAACAGTATCTTAATATGATCTTTAATATGTAATTTGTTGTATTACTAAGAGTAAGAATAGGTTTGATCGAAGAGATAATGCTTGAATGTATGATGGTTGAAGAACGATTTCTACTATATATTGCTATAACTAATTATAAAGTAAACATCCCCACGTGGTAAGTATTTCCGCGGGATGACACGCGTTAATTGAACCGTGGTAATTGGCACGTTCCCGTCTGACGCCAATTAGGGATCAGTTAAAACCAGGAAAACTCGTGCCGTGTACAGACAGTCGATAATTAGCCGATTCCTTAGTGTGAAGAGTGCTGGTTTAAATGATTGCTTATTAACTTAGTTTCTAATTCACTGATTATTGAACGTTTTGTTTCATAAATTGTGTTTGTCTCAAACAGACCAAAATTAGTACCTCTTGTAATAATAGATATTTGGAACCAAGTTAAACATATCCGCGTCGAGTTAAATAATTTTAATTACTATTTAATATCTTTATTGCGTTAAACATATTCAACATGTTTATAGCAACATCGAAGAGCAGAACATTTTTTATGGATACAAACAACAAAATATTTATTAGTTTCTTAAGATGTTTGCAAAGTATATAAATTTTTGATAAATTTATTAGAGATTTATTTGAATTTTATGATAAGTAATAACATTTTGCTAAGTAATAACATTTTGCTTCGTTGGCCACGTGTAGTAATATCTTTATACATAGTTGGCTTTTCAGTCTGCGTATATCGGACATATAAGTAAAAAGTGATATTCACTTTCGGTGTATTTACGTATCTACTACGTTCAATTTATAGATCGTGTGAGGAAGTCCTATAATTAGTCATTGCTTTTCTAAACGTTGAGTCTTTTACAGCATTTAGATAGTTTTCTATGCGAAATGAATATCTAAATAGATTACACGTTCCAAGACGTCCGGAGTTATTTATGGGTGAATACCAGCTTTGAGGCTAATTATCCAGTACACGTTGTTTTATAACATTTAAATCGATTGGCACGTTAAATAAATGTGATATGTAGATCTATAACAAAGAAATGTATATTTAATAGACAGCATGTTCCAAGACGCCCGGAGTTATTTATGAATGAATACCAGCTTTGATTATAATGATCCAGTACACGCTGTTTTATAACACTAAAATCGATTGGCATATTAAATAAATGTGTTATGTAGATCTATAATAAAGAAATGTATATGTAAATAGACTACATGTTCCGAGATGACCGGAATTATTTATGGATGAATATCAGCTTTGATGATAATGATCCAGTATACGCTGATTAATAACACTAAAATCGACTGGCATATTAAATAAATAAGTTATGTAAATCTATAACAATACTGAAACAAAGCCAATTTAGATCCAAATGTATTACAAAGGTTCAAATGAAGGCTGTATTGTAAATAATTAAAGAATATGCTCAATTTTAGTAACGTTATTAAAGAATGAACGATTTATTCAGGCTTGTATTTACAAAATTCTGCTAAGCTGGGTATCTTCAGTTGCTGTTTGCTCATAAAAAATAAGTAAAATAACTCGACTTCCGTAAATAATAAAATGTGCGAGTAAGTCCCTTTTAAGGGTTACATGTAAGTGTAGCACAGGGTTTTTACCTTATGCAAAGGTACGTCTCCATATAGGCTTGATTCAAGCCAAGTTCCAACACTATACATCACTCGTGACTATTAAGTTATTGAGAAGATACAGTTTTATATTTGAAGAAACACTCGCCTCCAAATACACTCAATGCAATCCCAAGGTACATCTCCATATGAGCTTGCTACATAACAGTGTTCAACACTATACGCCAATTTTGGTGTAACTAAGACATATATTATAGATTTAATAACCACAAATACGTACACCAAGTTTCACCATGATTGTATTTGTTAACCTTTGAAAAGTTATTGTCTGCACAAGAAATGGACAAACTTTATTTCTGATTGAAAGGGGAATTACTCTTGTGTTACTGGAGAGATTCGTCTGACGATTTGGTTTGATCGGGACATTGTGACTACAAACGTTGTCGGTAAGTCACAGTAGGATTGATTTTCCCATCTAAATTTTCTGTTAAAGAGGACATAACTCGATCGATTTATCTGTTTAAGACATTGTGCCTACATAAACTGTCACCAAGTTTCATGACAATCGGCTAATAACTACTTACCATAAGTTAAGTTTTGTACATGGTTAAGCTCTCACCGGCGACACCACCAAAGGTAATGCATGCAATGTATATGTCGCCTGACCATACAACACATTTAGTTGTATTTTTGTGTCAATAACCACACAACATCTATATTGAATAACATTTTAATAGCACATTATCAAAACAAAATGACATAAATGGTGAACAAGTAAACGTCATTAGGAGTAAATATAGCAACATTTAACAAGAACAGTGGCATTGTCAAACAAACGCATCACTTCACATCGAGCCAAGACCCTCGTCACTCAGACTTCCTGTCTCGATCAAGGTGTTCATGAAACTCTCAAGCGCCGCGTCTTCCACGCACGCAGCAGGATCGCCGTCACTGAACATAGCCCTCAGATGCGTCATCATGCCACTGCTGACGTCACATCCATCGTACACGTTACGTTCCAAGTCACACGCGCTGCTGCAGTCACTGAATCCACTCTCAGAGCCTGACGTCAATTCGTCGTCATGGAGAACACACTGGTTGAGCTCGCTGGTGTCAGAGGAGCTACTTTCCTCGGATAGGAAGGCAGCGTCCATGTCACAACTTCCAACACACGTAGCATCCCAGAGCTCTTCCTCGCAATCACTGTCCATACCATCACCGCGTGTCCTATGCGCTAGTTCACTGAAGTCCATACCATCACCACATGTCCTGACCGGAAGGGCTATGGTCATGTCTTCTACTTCGGCGGCTTGGAATATCTCTGTATCTCGGATGAACCGCTTCATTATGTCCAGTTTACCACTCACACCACTAGTGGGAACACGTGTAACACTGATGTTCTTAGTGTACGTCTTCTGGACATCACGGTCCAAGTTATCGTGGATTGTCGTCTGCAGCTTTGTTTTGGCGGGAAGCTCGTGTCTCAAGATGGCTGACTTCAGTCGAAGAAGCTTCCTCTTGGCTAGAGATATTGACGGCAACTTTGAGGTGACTTTCTCTACCGGTCTGATCTTTAGCGTGTAGCTTCCGGCGTGCGCGCCCCAGGACCGAACCAGCTTCAGGATCCTTGTATCAGACGCCATCACCCGCTCAACACCACGGCTCGACTCGAACAAGGCGTACTGGGACTTTTCCACACTGGTGGTCATGTTGATAACGTCACGACACGTGGTGGCCTTGGTAACGGAGACCGTTACAACGGTAGCACCAATCTCAACATCGACATCTGTGAGCTGCATCTGGAAGAAAAAGAGACAGTTTATATACTGATGCATAAACAAATAGATATGTATATAGCACTATCATTGTTAAGTAATCCATCCAGAATAACCAGACATGAAAGTTACATTTGTATATTGTTTGTTATTGAATCTTAACCGTTTGATTTCTAAATTACTTGAGGGTATAAGTAACTTCAGCTTAATGCATAGAAAACATCTGTTGAAGTCAGGAATTATAATTATATAACCATAATGATTAAAATGACATGAATTGCCAACGTACCTTTATTTCAGAGATTTTTTGCGTCGTTGCTATAAATAGAAACAGTATCTTAATATGATCTTTAATATGTAATTTGTTGTATTACTAAGAGTAAGAATAGGTTTGATCGAAGAGATAATGCTTGAATGTATGATGGTTGAAGAACGATTTCTACTATATATTGCTATAACTAATTATAAAGTAAACATCCCCACGTGGTAAGTATTTCCGCGGGATGACACGCGTTAATTGAACCGTGGTAATTGGCACGTTCCCGTCTGACGCCAATTAGGGATCAGTTAAAACCAGGAAAACTCGTGCCGTGTACAGACAGTCGATAATTAGCCGATTCCTTAGTGTGAAGAGTGCTGGTTTAAATGATTGCTTATTAACTTAGTTTCTAATTCACTGATTATTGAACGTTTTGTTTCATAAATTGTGTTTGTCTCAAACAGACCAAAATTAGTACCTCTTGTAATAATAGATATTTGGAACCAAGTTAAACATATCCGCGTCGAGTTAAATAATTTTAATTACTATTTAATATCTTTATTGCGTTAAACATATTCAACATGTTTATAGCAACATCGAAGAGCAGAACATTTTTTATGGATACAAACAACAAAATATTTATTAGTTTCTTAAGATGTTTGCAAAGTATATAAATTTTTGATAAATTTATTAGAGATTTATTTGAATTTTATGATAAGTAATAACATTTTGCTAAGTAATAACATTTTGCTTCGTTGGCCACGTGTAGTAATATCTTTATACATAGTTGGCTTTTCAGTCTGCGTATATCGGACATATAAGTAAAAAGTGATATTCACTTTCGGTGTATTTACGTATCTACTACGTTCAATTTATAGATCGTGTGAGGAAGTCCTATAATTAGTCATTGCTTTTCTAAACGTTGAGTCTTTTACAGCATTTAGATAGTTTTCTATGCGAAATGAATATCTAAATAGATTACACGTTCCAAGACGTCCGGAGTTATTTATGGGTGAATACCAGCTTTGAGGCTAATTATCCAGTACACGTTGTTTTATAACATTTAAATCGATTGGCACGTTAAATAAATGTGATATGTAGATCTATAACAAAGAAATGTATATTTAATAGACAGCATGTTCCAAGACGCCCGGAGTTATTTATGAATGAATACCAGCTTTGATTATAATGATCCAGTACACGCTGTTTTATAACACTAAAATCGATTGGCATATTAAATAAATGTGTTATGTAGATCTATAATAAAGAAATGTATATGTAAATAGACTACATGTTCCGAGATGACCGGAATTATTTATGGATGAATATCAGCTTTGATGATAATGATCCAGTATACGCTGATTAATAACACTAAAATCGACTGGCATATTAAATAAATAAGTTATGTAAATCTATAACAATACTGAAACAAAGCCAATTTAGATCCAAATGTATTACAAAGGTTCAAATGAAGGCTGTATTGTAAATAATTAAAGAATATGCTCAATTTTAGTAACGTTATTAAAGAATGAACGATTTATTCAGGCTTGTATTTACAAAATTCTGCTAAGCTGGGTATCTTCAGTTGCTGTTTGCTCATAAAAAATAAGTAAAATAACTCGACTTCCGTAAATAATAAAATGTGCGAGTAAGTCCCTTTTAAGGGTTACATGTAAGTGTAGCACAGGGTTTTTACCTTATGCAAAGGTACGTCTCCATATAGGCTTGATTCAAGCCAAGTTCCAACACTATACATCACTCGTGACTATTAAGTTATTGAGAAGATACAGTTTTATATTTGAAGAAACACTCGCCTCCAAATACACTCAATGCAATCCCAAGGTACATCTCCATATGAGCTTGCTACATAACAGTGTTCAACACTATACGCCAATTTTGGTGTAACTAAGACATATATTATAGATTTAATAACCACAAATACGTACACCAAGTTTCACCATGATTGTATTTGTTAACCTTTGAAAAGTTATTGTCTGCACAAGAAATGGACAAACTTTATTTCTGATTGAAAGGGGAATTACTCTTGTGTTACTGGAGAGATTCGTCTGACGATTTGGTTTGATCGGGACATTGTGACTACAAACGTTGTCGGTAAGTCACAGTAGGATTGATTTTCCCATCTAAATTTTCTGTTAAAGAGGACATAACTCGATCGATTTATCTGTTTAAGACATTGTGCCTACATAAACTGTCACCAAGTTTCATGACAATCGGCTAATAACTACTTACCATAAGTTAAGTTTTGTACATGGTTAAGCTCTCACCGGCGACACCACCAAAGGTAATGCATGCAATGTATATGTCGCCTGACCATACAACACATTTAGTTGTATTTTTGTGTCAATAACCACACAACATCTATATTGAATAACATTTTAATAGCACATTATCAAAACAAAATGACATAAATGGTGAACAAGTAAACGTCATTAGGAGTAAATATAGCAACATTTAACAAGAACAGTGGCATTGTCAAACAAACGCATCACTTCACATCGAGCCAAGACCCTCGTCACTCAGACTTCCTGTCTCGATCAAGGTGTTCATGAAACTCTCAAGCGCCGCGTCTTCCACGCACGCAGCAGGATCGCCGTCACTGAACATAGCCCTCAGATGCGTCATCATGCCACTGCTGACGTCACATCCATCGTACACGTTACGTTCCAAGTCACACGCGCTGCTGCAGTCACTGAATCCACTCTCAGAGCCTGACGTCAATTCGTCGTCATGGAGAACACACTGGTTGAGCTCGCTGGTGTCAGAGGAGCTACTTTCCTCGGATAGGAAGGCAGCGTCCATGTCACAACTTCCAACACACGTAGCATCCCAGAGCTCTTCCTCGCAATCACTGTCCATACCATCACCGCGTGTCCTATGCGCTAGTTCACTGAAGTCCATACCATCACCACATGTCCTGACCGGAAGGGCTATGGTCATGTCTTCTACTTCGGCGGCTTGGAATATCTCTGTATCTCGGATGAACCGCTTCATTATGTCCAGTTTACCACTCACACCACTAGTGGGAACACGTGTAACACTGATGTTCTTAGTGTACGTCTTCTGGACATCACGGTCCAAGTTATCGTGGATTGTCGTCTGCAGCTTTGTTTTGGCGGGAAGCTCGTGTCTCAAGATGGCTGACTTCAGTCGAAGAAGCTTCCTCTTGGCTAGAGATATTGACGGCAACTTTGAGGTGACTTTCTCTACCGGTCTGATCTTTAGCGTGTAGCTTCCGGCGTGCGCGCCCCAGGACCGAACCAGCTTCAGGATCCTTGTATCAGACGCCATCACCCGCTCAACACCACGGCTCGACTCGAACAAGGCGTACTGGGACTTTTCCACACTGGTGGTCATGTTGATAACGTCACGACACGTGGTGGCCTTGGTAACGGAGACCGTTACAACGGTAGCACCAATCTCAACATCGACATCTGTGAGCTGCATCTGGAAGAAAAAGAGACAGTTTATATACTGATGCATAAACAAATAGATATGTATATAGCACTATCATTGTTAAGTAATCCATCCAGAATAACCAGACATGAAAGTTACATTTGTATATTGTTTGTTATTGAATCTTAACCGTTTGATTTCTAAATTACTTGAGGGTATAAGTAACTTCAGCTTAATGCATAGAAAACATCTGTTGAAGTCAGGAATTATAATTATATAACCATAATGATTAAAATGACATGAATTGCCAACGTACCTTTATTTCAGAGATTTTTTGCGTCGTTGCTATAAATAGAAACAGTATCTTAATATGATCTTTAATATGTAATTTGTTGTATTACTAAGAGTAAGAATAGGTTTGATCGAAGAGATAATGCTTGAATGTATGATGGTTGAAGAACGATTTCTACTATATATTGCTATAACTAATTATAAAGTAAACATCCCCACGTGGTAAGTATTTCCGCGGGATGACACGCGTTAATTGAACCGTGGTAATTGGCACGTTCCCGTCTGACGCCAATTAGGGATCAGTTAAAACCAGGAAAACTCGTGCCGTGTACAGACAGTCGATAATTAGCCGATTCCTTAGTGTGAAGAGTGCTGGTTTAAATGATTGCTTATTAACTTAGTTTCTAATTCACTGATTATTGAACGTTTTGTTTCATAAATTGTGTTTGTCTCAAACAGACCAAAATTAGTACCTCTTGTAATAATAGATATTTGGAACCAAGTTAAACATATCCGCGTCGAGTTAAATAATTTTAATTACTATTTAATATCTTTATTGCGTTAAACATATTCAACATGTTTATAGCAACATCGAAGAGCAGAACATTTTTTATGGATACAAACAACAAAATATTTATTAGTTTCTTAAGATGTTTGCAAAGTATATAAATTTTTGATAAATTTATTAGAGATTTATTTGAATTTTATGATAAGTAATACCATTTTGCTAAGTAATAACATTTTGCTTCGTTGGCCACGTGTAGTAATATCTTTATACATAGTTGGCTTTTCAGTCTGCGTATATCGGACATATAAGTAAAAAGTGATATTCACTTTCGGTGTATTTACGTATCTACTACGTTCAATTTATAGATCGTGTGAGGAAGTCCTATAATTAGTCATTGCTTTTCTAAACGTTGAGTCTTTTACAGCATTTAGATAGTTTTCTATGCGAAATGAATATCTAAATAGATTACACGTTCCAAGACGTCCGGAGTTATTTATGGGTGAATACCAGCTTTGAGGCTAATTATCCAGTACACGTTGTTTTATAACATTTAAATCGATTGGCACGTTAAATAAATGTGATATGTAGATCTATAACAAAGAAATGTATATTTAATAGACAGCATGTTCCAAGACGCCCGGAGTTATTTATGAATGAATACCAGCTTTGATTATAATGATCCAGTACACGCTGTTTTATAACACTAAAATCGATTGGCATATTAAATAAATGTGTTATGTAGATCTATAATAAAGAAATGTATATGTAAATAGACTACATGTTCCGAGATGACCGGAATTATTTATGGATGAATATCAGCTTTGATGATAATGATCCAGTATACGCTGATTAATAACACTAAAATCGACTGGCATATTAAATAAATAAGTTATGTAAATCTATAACAATACTGAAACAAAGCCAATTTAGATCCAAATGTATTACAAAGGTTCAAATGAAGGCTGTATTGTAAATAATTAAAGAATATGCTCAATTTTAGTAACGTTATTAAAGAATGAACGATTTATTCAGGCTTGTATTTACAAAATTCTGCTAAGCTGGGTATCTTCAGTTGCTGTTTGCTCATAAAAAATAAGTAAAATAACTCGACTTCCGTAAATAATAAAATGTGCGAGTAAGTCCCTTTTAAGGGTTACATGTAAGTGTAGCACAGGGTTTTTACCTTATGCAAAGGTACGTCTCCATATAGGCTTGATTCAAGCCAAGTTCCAACACTATACATCACTCGTGACTATTAAGTTATTGAGAAGATACAGTTTTATATTTGAAGAAACACTCGCCTCCAAATACACTCAATGCAATCCCAAGGTACATCTCCATATGAGCTTGCTACATAACAGTGTTCAACACTATACGCCAATTTTGGTGTAACTAAGACATATATTATAGATTTAATAACCACAAATACGTACACCAAGTTTCACCATGATTGTATTTGTTAACCTTTGAAAAGTTATTGTCTGCACAAGAAATGGACAAACTTTATTTCTGATTGAAAGGGGAATTACTCTTGTGTTACTGGAGAGATTCGTCTGACGATTTGGTTTGATCGGGACATTGTGACTACAAACGTTGTCGGTAAGTCACAGTAGGATTGATTTTCCCATCTAAATTTTCTGTTAAAGAGGACATAACTCGATCGATTTATCTGTTTAAGACATTGTGCCTACATAAACTGTCACCAAGTTTCATGACAATCGGCTAATAACTACTTACCATAAGTTAAGTTTTGTACATGGTTAAGCTCTCACCGGCGACACCACCAAAGGTAATGCATGCAATGTATATGTCGCCTGACCATACAACACATTTAGTTGTATTTTTGTGTCAATAACCACACAACATCTATATTGAATAACATTTTAATAGCACATTATCAAAACAAAATGACATAAATGGTGAACAAGTAAACGTCATTAGGAGTAAATATAGCAACATTTAACAAGAACAGTGGCATTGTCAAACAAACGCATCACTTCACATCGAGCCAAGACCCTCGTCACTCAGACTTCCTGTCTCGATCAAGGTGTTCATGAAACTCTCAAGCGCCGCGTCTTCCACGCACGCAGCAGGATCGCCGTCACTGAACATAGCCCTCAGATGCGTCATCATGCCACTGCTGACGTCACATCCATCGTACACGTTACGTTCCAAGTCACACGCGCTGCTGCAGTCACTGAATCCACTCTCAGAGCCTGACGTCAATTCGTCGTCATGGAGAACACACTGGTTGAGCTCGCTGGTGTCAGAGGAGCTACTTTCCTCGGATAGGAAGGCAGCGTCCATGTCACAACTTCCAACACACGTAGCATCCCAGAGCTCTTCCTCGCAATCACTGTCCATACCATCACCGCGTGTCCTATGCGCTAGTTCACTGAAGTCCATACCATCACCACATGTCCTGACCGGAAGGGCTATGGTCATGTCTTCTACTTCGGCGGCTTGGAATATCTCTGTATCTCGGATGAACCGCTTCATTATGTCCAGTTTACCACTCACACCACTAGTGGGAACACGTGTAACACTGATGTTCTTAGTGTACGTCTTCTGGACATCACGGTCCAAGTTATCGTGGATTGTCGTCTGCAGCTTTGTTTTGGCGGGAAGCTCGTGTCTCAAGATGGCTGACTTCAGTCGAAGAAGCTTCCTCTTGGCTAGAGATATTGACGGCAACTTTGAGGTGACTTTCTCTACCGGTCTGATCTTTAGCGTGTAGCTTCCGGCGTGAGCGCCCCAGGACCGAACCAGCTTCAGGATCCTTGTATCAGACGCCATCACCCGCTCAACACCACGGCTCGACTCGAACAAGGCGTACTGGGACTTTTCCACACTGGTGGTCATGTCTCCATATAGGCTTGATTCAAGCCAAGTTCCAACACTATACATCACTCGTGACTATTAAGTTATTGAGAAGATACAGTTTTATATTTGAAGAAACACTCGCCTCCAAATACACTCAATGCAATCCCAAGGTACATCTCCATATGAGCTTGCTACATAACAGTGTTCAACACTATATGCCAATTTTGGTGTAACTAAGACATATATTATAGATTTAATAACCATAAATACGTACACCAAGTTTCACCATGATTGTATTTGTTAACCTTTCAAAAGTTATTGTCTGCACAAGAAATGGACAAACTTTATTTCTGATTGAAAGGGGAATTACTCTTGTGTTACTGGAGAGATTCGTCTGACGATTTGGTTTGATCGGGACATTGTGACTACAAACGTTGTCGGTAAGTCACAGTAGGATTGATTTTCCCATCTAAATTTTCTGTTAAAGAGGACATAACTCGATCGATTTATCTGTTTAAGACATTGTGCCTACATAAACTGTCACCAAGTTTCATGACAATCGGCTAATAACTACTTACCATAAGTTAAGTTTTGTACATGGTTAAGCTCTCACCGGCGACACCACCAAAGGTAATGCATGCAATGTATATGTCGCCTGACCATACAACACATTTAGTTGTATTTTTGTGTCAATAACCACACAACATCTATATTGAATAACATTTTAATAGCACATTATCAAAACAAAATGACATAAATGGTGAACAAGTAAACGTCATTAGGAGTAAATATAGCAACATTTAACAAGAACAGTGGCATTGTCAAACAAACGCATCACTTCACATCGAGCCAAGACCCTCGTCACTCAGACTTCCTGTCTCGATCAAGGTGTTCATGAAACTCTCAAGCGCCGCGTCTTCCGCGCACGCAGCAGGATCGCCGTCACTGAACATAGTCCTCAAATGCGTCAACATGCCGCTGTTGACTTCACATCCATCATACACGTTACGTTCCAAGATGCTCGCGCTGCTGCAGTCACTGAATCCACTCTCAGAGTCAGACGTCAATTCGTTATCATGGAGGACGCCCTGGTTGAGCTCGCCGGTGTCAGAGGAGCTAGCTTTCCTCGGATAGGAAGGCAGCGTCCATGTCACAACTTCCAACACACGTAGCATCCCAGAGCTCGTCCCTGCAATTACTGTCCATACCATCACCGCGTGTCCTAGGCGGTAGTTCACTGAAGTCGATACCATCACCAAATGTCCTGACCGAATGTCTATGGTCATGTCTTCTACGTCGGCGGCGTGGAATATCTCTGTATCTCGGATGAACCGCTTCATTATGTCCAGTTTACCACTCACACCACTAGGGGGAATACGTGTAACACTGATATCTTATTGTACGTCTTTTGGACATCACGGTCCAAGTTATCGTGGAATGTCTTCTGCAGCTTCGATTTAACGGGAAGCTCGTGTCTCAAGATGGCGGACCTCAGTCGAAGAAGCTTCCTCTTGGCTAGAGATATTGACGGCAACTTTGAGGTGACTTTATCTACCGGTCTGATCTTTAGTGTGTAGCTTCCGGCGTGAGCGCCCCAGGACCGGACCAGCTTCAGGATCCTTGTATCAGACGCTATCACCCGCTCAACACCACGGCTCGACTCGAACAACGCGTACTGGGCCTTTCCAACACTGGTGGTCATGTTGATGACGTCACGACACGTGATCGCCTTGGTAACGGAGACCGTTACAACGGCCGCGCCAATCTCAACCTCGACATCTGTGAGCTGCATCTGAAAGAAAAAGGAGACAGTGTATATACCGGTGCATTAACAAGTAGATATGTATATGCCACTATCATTTTTAGTAATCCTGTCAGAATAACCAGACGTTATAGTAGCAATTTTTATTGTTTGTTATTACCTCGTTATCGCTTTATTCCGAAATTACATGGGGTAATCAGTAACTTCAGCTTAAAGCATAGAAAACATTTGTTGAAGGCAGTGATTATAATTGCATAATCATGATGATCAAAAATCACATGAAATGTCAACGTACCTTTATTTCAGAGAATTATTGGCACCGTTGCTAATAATAGAAACAGTATCTTTATAAGATCTTAAATATGTAATCTGGTGTATTACTAAGAGTACGACTAGGTTTGATCGAAGAGATAATGCTTGAATGTATGATGTTTCAAGAACGGTTTCCTAATATATATTGCTATGACTAAATTAAGTAAACATCCCCACGTGGTAAGTATTTCCGCGGGATGACACGCGTTAATTGAACAGTGGTAATTGGCACGTTCCCTTCTGGCGCCAATTAGGGATCAGTTAAAGCCAGGAAGACTCGTGTCGCGTACAGACAGTCGAAAATTAGCCGACCCCTAAGTGTGAAGAGTGCTGGTTTAAATGATTGCTCATTAACTTACTGACTAATTCACTGATTATTGAACGTTTTGATTTATAAATTGTGTTTGTCTCAAACAGACGAATATTAGTACCTCTTGTAAAAAATACAAACACATTTGTAAAGTGGAAAAAGTATTGTTCAATATTCGTATGCGCTTCACACAGTTCATGCGCAGTACTATACTAGGCTATATATAGTCATTTACACATAAAATCAGGTAGAGTCTTCAATCATAAAACAGTCCAAACAAATAAGTTTTCAGTTCCTTTAGGCTTGTATTTACTTACATCTGCTTTAGCTGAATATTTTTTCAGTTGCTGTTTGTTCATAAATGTAAGTAAAATAAGTCGACGTCCAGAAATAATAAAATATGTGAGTGAGTCCCTTTAAAAGGTAACATGTAAGTGTACCACTCTATAATTGTATATGAGTGACTGTACTCACTATACGTCACTTTTTGCAAAAGTATTGAGAAGAAAAAAAGTTTTTCGATTTTTAGTTACAGTGATCTTAAACCCGGTTACCTTAAGTGCACTCTAAGGCACATAACCACATACGATTGCTCGAGCCAAGCTTCAATACTAAACGTTTCGCCTCATGTTATTGAGGGAAAAAGTTTTTCAATTTGTTAAACAGTGACTGCCGCCACAGAACCTCAATTCAATCCCAAGAAACTTCTCCTTATGTTCTTGTTACATAACTGCTTTCAACAGTATTCGTCAATTCAGGTGATACTAAGGCGATTCATCATAAACGCGATCAAGGTCAAAGTTTAAGATTTAGGTCAAGGCCAGGGAGTCATATGTTTGCCGTTTTTAAAGATGACTTGCCCTTTCAGCATTCTCAGTTCAAGGTCACTGTAGCACTTTTGGATTAAAGCGAAGGACTGAACTTAATACTAGAAAAGTCTTTACTGGGAACTCAGGATAATGTTGAAACAAACACGTTTATATTGAGATGTGTTTTAGAGAATGAGAAACCACGTTAAACTTTTTGTAAAAGTTTCAAAATGCATTAATAATTTTAAAAGAAAGTTCGAACAATCTATCTCGAAGCCATTTTTTAACTTTGTTCCAAATATATATCATTACTAAGGGTACTAATTTTCGTCTGTTTGAGAGCATGATTTTAAAAACAAATCTTTTAAAACGTTCAATTATCAGAGATGTTTTCAATAAGTTTATAAGCAATCATTGGAACAGCATTTTCACACTTATGGTATTGTCTTCTAATTGTCGTCCGTCTGTACGCGGCACGAGTCTTCCTGGTTTTAACTGATCGCTAATTGGCGCCAGAAGGGAACGTGCCAATTACCACTGTTCAATTAACGCGTGTCATCCCGCGGAAATACTTACCACGTGGGGATGTTTACTAAATAATTAGTCATAGCAATATATATTAGGAAACCGTTCTTAGAACATCATACATTCAAGCATTATCTCTTCGATCAAACCTATTTGTACTCTTAGTATTACAACATATTACATATTTAAGATCTTATAAAGATACTGTTTTGTTCTTTTCATGTAACGGTGCTAATTATACCTGAAATAAAGGTACGTTAATATTTCATGTCATTTTTATCATCTTGTTATATAATTGTAATAACTTTCTTTAAATGATGTACTCGCTTCTACTTTTCTAGGATCTAGCTGAAGTTACTTATCCATCCGTGTTGTTTGTTATAAAGCGATAAAAAGGCCAATTACAAACAATACACAAATTCAACTACAACGTCATAGTATTATTATTTCGGAACTATTCAATTATAGGTATTCACATAAGTATATACATTGCACCGGTATATAAATATTTAAATCTCTTTTATTCCAGATGCAGCTCACAGATGTCGAGGTTGAGATTGGCGGTGCTGTTGAAACGGTCTCCGTTACCAAGGCGACAAACGTGCCGTGACGTCATCAACATGGTCAACGGTGCCGGACAGGACCAATACGCCGTGTTCGAAGCAAGCCGAGGTGTAGAGCGCGTGCTGTCGTCTGATACGAAGGTCCTGAAGCTGGTGCGGTCCTGGGGGGCTCACGCCGGAAGCTACACGCTAACTATTAGACCTAGAGACAAAATCATCTCCAAGGTGGCGTCAATATCACACGCCAAGAAGAAGCTTCAGCGACTTAGGTCTGCCATCTGGAAACATGAGCTTCCCTCCAACAAGAAGCTGCAGACGACATTCCACGATAACTTGGACCGTGATGTCCAGAAGACGTACACTAAGAACATCAGTGTTACACGTGTTCCCCCTAGAGGTGTGAGTGGTAAACTGGACATTATGAAGCGGTTCATCCGAGATACAGAGATATTCCCAGCCGCCGACGTAGAGGACATGACCATAGACCTTCCGGTCAGAACATGTGGTGATGGTATGGACAATGGTAGCGGGGATGAGCTCTGGGATGCTACGTGTGTTGTACGTTGTGACATGGATGCCGCCTTCCTATCCGAGGAATGTAGCTCGTCTGACACCAGTGAGCTCAACCAGTGCGTTCTCCCCAACGACAAATTGATGTCAGACTCAGAGAGTGCATTTAGCGATTGCAGTAGCGTGTGTGACTTGGAACGTAACGTATACGACGGAGGTGACGTCAGCAGCGGCTTCTTGACGCGGCTGAGGGCCATGTTTAGTCATGGCGCCCTTGCTGCGTGCGCGGACGACGCTGCGCTTGAGAGTTTCATGAACACCCTGATCGAGACAGGAAGTCAGAGTGACGAGGGCCTGGGCTCCTTGGGAAGTGATGTGCTGGTTTGATAATGCCATTGTGTTGATAAATGTTGCTATATCTATTTATAATGACGTAAACTTGCTCACCATTTATGTCAGTCTGTTTTAATTATGTGCTATTAAAATGTTACTGCTTAGAGATGTTGCGTGGTTATTTAAACAAGAAAAATCCTGCAGTGTGTTATATGTTCAGGAGACATATAATGCATGACCCTTGTCGGCGTCAAAAAACACCTTATGATAAATTATAGTTATTAGCCGATCGTCATGAAACTGGGTGACAGTATATGTGAATGCATAATGTCTAAGATAAATCGATCGAGTTATGATCCCTTTACGTGAAACTATAGTTAGGTCTATGGTATTGTTCAATCACCATGGAACTTGCCGACAACCCGTCATTTTTCAATGCTCATTTAATTTACAGACCTAAACTTCAAATCGTTTATGCCGAACACTTGAATAAGATATTCATTAATCTTTAAATGATTTGAACGCCCAATATAGTTAAATATGTAAGAAGTCCACGTAATTCTTGATCACCCCTCATATATATTTGACAGGTACATAAGTCACATCAAATTAATGGACTGTTGTGACCAGTTTGTAACTTGTTTAATATAGAGCCGGCCTGAATCCAAAGCAGCTTGGAGTGGAAACTAAATGCTCACACCAATCTGTAGAAAACAGCATCAACAATACAACCAGATGTTAATCTGGAATCATTTTATTCTAAAAAGACAATCATACAGAATGCAATCCAGATTTTTGTTGGTATTCCTCATAGAACTTGATCGTATCCTGGCCAATCCTAGGAGTGACGGTTTCCAGTGCAGACAGGAAATGGCGTTCCTCCACTGACTGGCTCCCGATATCCTCCTGTAGTGCGAACATGGCCGCCTCATGGCACACAGACGCAATCTGTAGACAAACAGACAAACACGTATAGAAGCATTAAAATCAATGGTACCTGTTTATGACAAATATATATTAAGTTGAGTATCGTATTTTAGCATATACATGTATCATTATATGGTTCATAATAATCGAAAATGGCAAGAAAAGTTAGATATCTTATAGCAGAATATGTTCTTCCAAAAATTGTGTGCGGGGGAGGGGGGGGGGGGGGCTGGGGGGATTTGTCATCTCTAAATACCTCACCTCTGCGCCAGAGTATCCCTGTGTTCGTTCTGCAAGTGTCTCCGGAGTAACTGCCTCCCCCACTTGCATCTTACGCAAGTGGATCATGAAGATCTGATGACGTGTGGCCAGGTCTGGCAGGGGAACGTACAGCACTCGATCAAAACGACCCGGGCGCATCAGCGCCTGTAAACATTGTAATAACTTTTAGAAATATTAAAGATGCACTCTTACTCCAAAATAAGATGTACCACAATGAAAAGGAAGAATAAAAACCAGTATAGACCAACAATAGACCAACTTTACTTTTATTTAAAGGAGAAATTACTCTTGTGTTACTGGAGTGATTTGTCTGACGATTTGTTTGACCTCGGCATTGTGACTACAAACGTTGTCGGTAAGTGACATGGGGATTGAACAATAACCAAGAACCATCAATTTTCAATCAAAGGGGATACAACTCGATCGATTAATCGTTTAATAAATTATTCCTACAAACATTCATGTTGAATTGCTCCAAAAAAATGTATTTCTGTACTTTCTCCATTCATTGTATTGTATGTTATATGCTATGAACATTGTATAATGTTTTACGCAATAAACTTTTCTCCCACCTCAGATAAGTAGATCCAATAATTTAACCATGCTAGAAGGAATGACGTCACCATTACGTCATATGTACTTCCGTTGTGTGGAAAATTCTCAATAAAAAATGTTCTTATGATTGACAAGACATGTTTTCTCATGCTCAATACACTGTAAATTAAAAATTTCATTATTCCTGAAACTTTTACCTTAAGTATCTATTCTTGCATGATTTATCATTTAGAGTAGAGATTAAAGCATAAACCGCTGCCCTATAGTTGAAAGGTCATTTTGGAAGAACTGTCATGGCGGACGGTGCAATTTTTAGAGTTTGTTATTCAAGTGGAGTGATTTTTCTTAGAAATAAATTGACCCCCCTTTTTTATTGGCTTAAAAGGTAATTTAAAGCTTGTACTTAAAGAATATATGTGGTTATCATAGCCTGCATTCGCTCTAAATGCCTTTAAATGTTGTCTAAAAATTATAATTTTGCATTGAATTATATAGGGAATAACAATGGTGGTGTGTAACCTAGAAATTCTTATCTTGCCCACGGGCGAAGATAAAATGCCCGTATGGAACTCCTTTTTAATTGTCGCCACATTGTAATCACCTCCCTTGTTGAAGACAGTCGGCTGTAGTATCATAGAAACCTTGTCTTGTGGCAATATTTAGAATGCTAATTAACTATTTCTCGCTTCAAATGTCACCATAAAAAAGTTTTCAAGCATATTTCAAGAAATGATGCGCCACTCTACTCCGAACTATTTAAAGACCGATTTGACTAGTAACATAACCTGAATCGAATCACTGCGAGCATATCCATGACAATCACGAATTATCAAATATCCATACGCATTTACTTTTACTACGCACAAAAGAGTTCCAGCAAAAAATACATTTTTACACAATTTTGTTCAACTGAGGTGGGAGAAAAAGCAGTTACCATAGCCGCTTGTGTAAGATAGGTTCATCCCGACCCTCGCGCAGGGTGTTTTGCGGAAACTCGGTAAACCTCGTTTCCGCAAAACACCATGCGCTCGGGTCGGGATGAACCTATCTTACACTCTCAGCCATGGAAGATACTTATAATCGTATCGTATCGTGCTAATAACCACTCACAACATCTATATTGAATAACATTTTAATAGCACATTATTAAAACAAAATGACATAAATGGTAAACAAATAACGTCATTATGAATAAATATAGCAACATTTAACAAGAACAATGGCATTGTCAAACAAGCGCATCACTTCCCATCGAGCCAAGGCCCTCGTCACTCATACTTCCTGTCTCGATCAAGGTATTCATAAAACTCTCAAGCGCAGCGTCATCCGCGCACGCAGCAAGATCGCCGTCACTGAATATAGTCCTCATATGCGTCAACATGCCACTGCTGACGTCACATCCATCATACACGTTACGTTCCAAGATACTCGCGCTGCTGCAGTCACTGAATCCACTCTCAGAGTCAGACGTCAATTCGTTATCATGGAGGACGCCCTGGTTGAGCTCGCCGATGTCAGAGAAACTGCTTTCCTCGGATAGGAAGGCAGCGTCCATGTCACAACTTCCAACACACGTAGCATCCCAGAGCTCGTCCCCGCAATTACTGTCCATACCATCACCGCGTGTCCTAGGCGGTAGTTCACTGAAGTCGATACCATCACCACATGTCCTGGCCGGAAGGTCTATGGTCATGTCTTCTACGTCGGCGGCGTGGAATATCTCTGTATCTCGGATGAACCGCTTCATTATGTCCAGTTTACCACTCACACCACTAGGGGGAATACGTGTAACACTGATGTTCTTATTGTACGTCTTTTGGACATCACGGTCCAAGTTATCGTGGAATGTCTTCTGCAGCTTCGATTTAACGGGAAGCTCGTGTCTCAAGATGGCGGACCTCAGTCGAAGAAGCTTCCTCTTGGCTAGAGATATTGACGGCAACTTTGAGGTGACTTTATCTACCGGTCTGATCTTTAGTGTGTAGCTTCCGGCGTGAGCCCCCCAGGACCGGACCAGCTTCAGGATCCTTGTATCAGTCGCTATCACCCGCTCAACACCACGGCTCGACTCGAACAACGCGTACTGGGCCTTTCCAACACTGGTGGTCATGTTGATGACGTCACGACACGTGATCGCCTTGGTAACGGAGACCGTTACAACGAACGCGCCAATCTCAACCTCGACATCTGTGAGCTGCATCTGAAAGAAAAAGGAGACAGCTTGTATACCGGTGCATTAACAAGTAGATATGTGTATGCCACTATCATTTTTAGTAATCCTGTCAGAATAACCAGACGTTATAGTAACAATTTTTATTGTTTGTTATTACCTCGTTATCGCTTTATTCCGAAATTACATGGGGTAATCAGTAACTTCAGCTTAAAGCATAGAAAACATTTGTTGAAGCAGTGATTATAATTGCATAATCATGATGATCAAAAATCACATGAAATGTCAACGTACCTTTATTTCAGAGAATTATTGGCACCGTTGCTAAAAATAGAAACAGTATCTTTATAAGATCTTAAATATGTAATATGTTGTAATACTAAGAGTACGACTATGTTTGATCGAAGAGATAATGCTTGAATGTATGATGTTTCAAGAACGGTTTCCTAATATATATTGCTATGACTAAATTAAGTAATCATCCCCACGTGGTAAGTATTTCCGCGGGATGACACGCGTTAATTGAACAGTGGTAATTGGCACGTTCGCACGTTCCCTTCTGGCGCCAATTAGGGATCAATTAAAGCCAGGAAGACTCGTGTCGCGTACAGACAGTCGAAAATTAGCCGATCCCTAAGTGTGATGAGTGCTGGTTTAAATGATTGCTCATTAACTTACTGACTAATTCACTGATTATTGAACGTTTTGATTTATAAATTGTGTTTGTCTCAAACAGACGAATATTAGTACCTCTTGTAAAAAATACAAACACATTGTAAAGCGGAAAAAGTATTGTTCAATATTCGTATGCGCTTCACACAGTTCATGCGCAGTACTATACTAGGCTATATATAGTCATTTACACATTAAATCAGGTAGAGTCTTCAATCATAAAACAGTCCAAACAAATAAGTTTACAGTTCCTTTAGGCTTGTATTTACTAACATCTGCTTTAGCTGAATATTTTTCGGTTGCTGTTTGTTCATAAATGTAAGTAAAATAACTCGACGTTCAGAAATAATAAAATATGTGAGTGAGTCCCTTTAAAAGGTAACCGTAAGTGTACCACTCTATAATTGTATATGAGTGCTGTACTCACTATACGTCACTTTTTGCAAAAAGTATTGAGAAGAAAAAAAAAGTTTTTCGATTTTTAGTAACAGTGATCTTAAACCCGCTTACCTTAAGTGCACCCTAAGGCACATAACCACATACGCTTGCTCGAGCCAAGTTTCAATACTAAACGTTTCGCCTCATGTTATTGAGGGAAAAAGTTTTTCAATTTGTTAAACAGTGACTTTGCCGCCACAGAACCTAAATTCAATCCCAAGAAACTTCTCCTTATGCGCTTGTTACATAACTGCTTTCAACAGTATTCATCAATTCAGGTGTTACTAAGGCGATTCATCATAAACGCGATCAAGGTCAAAGTTTAAGATTTAGGTCAAGGCCAGGGAGTCATATGTTTGCCGTTTTTAAAGATGACTTGCCCTTTCAGCATTCTCAGTTCAAGGTCACTGTAGCACTTTTGGATTAAAGCAAAGGACTGAACTTAATACTATGAAAAGTCTTTACTGGGAACTCAGGATAATGTTGAAACAAACACTTTTATATTGAGATGTGTTATTAGAGAATGAGAAACCACGTTAAACTTATTTGTAAAAGTTTCAAATGCATTAATAATTTTAAAAGAAAGTTCGAACAATCTATCTCGAAGCCATTTTTTAATTTTGTTCCAAATACATATCATTACTAAGGGTACTAATTTTCGTCTGTTTGAGAGCATGATTTTAAAAACAAAGCTTTTAAAACGTTCAATTATCAGAGATTCTTTCAATAAGTTTATAAGCAATCATTGGAACAGCATTTTCACACTTATGGTATTGTCTTCTAATTGTCGTCCGTCTGTACGCGGCACGAGTCTTCCTGGTTTTAACTGATCGCTAATTGGCGCCAGAAGGGAACGTGCCAATTACCACTGTTCAATTAACGCGTGTCATCCCGCGGAAATACTTACCACGTGGGGATGTTTACTAAATAATTAGTCATAGCAATATATATCAGGAAACCGTTCTTAGAACATCATACATTCAAGCATTATCTCTTCGATCAAACCTATTTGTACTCTTAGTATTACAACATATTTCATATTTAAGATCTTATAAAGATACTGTTTTGTTCTTTTCATGTAACGGTGCTAATAATACCCTGAAATAAAGGTACGTTAATATTTCATGTCATTTGTTATCATCTTTGTTATATAATTGTAATAACTTTCTTTAAATGATGTACTCGCTTCTACTTTTCTAGGATCTAGCTGAAGTTACTTATGCGTCCGTGTTGTTTTGTTATAAAGCGATAAAAAGGCCAATTACAAACAATACACAAATTCAACTACAACGTCATAGTATTATTATTTCGGAACTATTCAATTATAGGTATTCACATAAATATATACATTGCGCGCGGTGTATAAATATTTAAATCTCTTTTATTCCAGATGCAGCTCACAGATGTCGAGGTTGAGATTGGCGGTGCTGTTGAAACGGTCTCCGTTACCAAGGCGACAACGTGCCGTGACGTCATCAACATGGTCAACGGTGCCGGACAGGACCAATACGCCGTGTTCGAAGCAAGCCGAGGTGTAGAGCGCGTGCTGTCGTCTGATACGAAGGTCCTGAAGCTGGTGCGGTCCTGGGCGCTCACGCCGGAAGCTACACGCTAACTATTAGACCTAGAGACAAAATCACCTCCAAGGTGGCGTCAATATCACACGCCAAGAAGAAGCTTCAGCGACTTAGGTCTGCCATCTGGAAACATGAGCTTCCCTCCAACAAGAAGCTGCAGACGACAATCCACGATAACTTGGACCGTGATGTCCAGAAGACGTACACTAAGAACATCAGTGTTACACGTGTTACCCTAGTGGTGTGAGTGGTAAACTGGACATTATGAAGCGGTTCATCCGAGATACAGAGATATTCCACGCCGCCGACGTAGAAGACATGACCATAGACCTTCCGGTCAGAACATGTGGTGATGGTATGGACAGTGGTAGCGGGGATGAGCTCTGGGATGCTACGTGTGTTGTACGTTTTGACATGGATGCCGCCTTCCTATCCGAGGAATGTAGCTCGTCTGACACCAGCGAGCTCAACCAGTGCGTTCTCCCCAACGACAAATTGATGTCAGACTCAGAGAGTGCATTTAGCGATTGCAGTAGCGTGTGTGACTTGGAACGTAAACGTATACGACGGAGGTGACGTCAGCAGCGGCTTCTTGACGCGGCTGAGGGCCATGTTTAGTCATGGCGCCCTTGCTGCTTGCGCGGACGACGCTGCGCTTGAGAGTTTCATGAACACCCTGATCGAGACAGGAAGTCTGAGTGACGAGGGCCTGGGCTCCATGGGAAGTGATGTGCTTGTTTGATAATGCCACTGTTTTGATAAATGTTGCTACTGTATATCTATTTATAATGACGTAAACTTGCTCACCATTTATGCCATTCTGTTTTAATTATGTGCTATTAAAATGTTACTGCTTAGAGATGTTGCGTGGTTATTTAAACAAGAAAAATCCTGCAGTGTGTTATATGTTCAGGAGACATATAATGCATAACCCTTGTCGGCGTCAAAAAACACCTTTATAAAATTATAGTTATTAGCCGATCGTCATGAACTGGGTGACAGTATATGTGAATGCATAATGTCTAAGTCAGATAAATCGATCGAGTTATGATCCCTTTACGTGAAACTATAGTTAGGTATTTGGTATTGTTTAATCACCATGGAACTTGCCGACAACCCGTCATTTTTCAATGCTCATTTAATTTACAGACCTAAACTTCAAATCGTTTATGCCGAACACTTGAATAAGATATTCATTAATCTTTAAATGATTTGAACGCCCAATATAGTTAAATATGTAAGAAGTCCACGTAATTCTTGATCACCCCTCATATATATTTGACAGGTACATAAGTCACATCAACTTAATGGACTTTTGTGACCAGTTTGTAACTTGTTTAATATAGAGCCGGCCTGAATCCAAAGCAGCTTGGAGTGGAAACTAAATGCTCACACCAATCTGTAGAAAACAACATCAACAATACAACCAGATAATAATCTGGAATTATTTTATTCTAAAAAGACAATCATACAGAATGCAATCCAGATTTTTGTTGGTATTCCTCATAGAACTTGATCGTATCCTGGCCAATCCTAGGAGTGACGGTTTCCAGTGCAGACAGGAAATGGCGTTCCTCCACTGACTGGCTCCCGATATCCTCCTGTAGTGCGAACATGGCCGCCTCATGGCACACAGACGCAATCTGTAGACAAACAGACAAACATGTATAGAAGCATTTAAATCAATGGTACCTGTTTATGACAAATATATATTAAGTTGAGTATCGTATTTTAGCATATACATGTATCATTATATGGTTCATAATAATCGAAAATGGCAAGAAAAGTTAGATATCTTATAGCAGAATATGTTCTTCCAAAAATTGTGTGCGGGGGAGGGGGGGGGCTGGGGGGATTTGTACATCTCTAAATACCTCACCTCTGCGCCAGAGTATCCCTGTGTTCGTTCTGCAAGTGTCTCCGGAGTAACTGCCTCCCCCACTTGCATCTTACGCAAGTGGATCATGAAGATCTGATGACGTGTGGCCAGGTCTGGCAGGGGAACGTACAGCACTCGATCAAAACGACCCGGGCGCATCAGCGCCTGTAAACATTGTAATAACTTTTAGAAATATTAAAGATGCACTCTTACTCCCAAATAAGATGTACCACAATGAAAAGGAAGAATAAAACCCAGTATAGACCAACAATAGACCAACTTTACTTTTATTTAAAGGAGAAATTACTCTTGTGTTACTGGAGTGATTTGTCTGACGATTTTTTGACCTCGGCATTGTGACTACAAACGTTGTCGGTAAGTGACATGGGGATTGAACAATAACCAAGAACCATCAATTTCAATCAAAGGGGATACAACTCGATCGATTAATCGTTTAATAAATTATTCCTACAAACATTCATGTTGAATTGCTCCAAAAAATGTATTTCTGTACTTTCTCCATTCATTGTATTGTATGTTATATGCTATGAACATTGTATAATGTTTTACGCAATAAACTTTTCTCCCACCTCAGATAAGTAGATCCAATAATTTAACCATGCTAGAAGGAATGACGTCACCATTACGTCATATGTACTTCCGTTGTGTGGAAAATTCTCAATAAAAAAAAATGTTCTTATGATTGACAGACATGTTTTCACATGCTCAATACACTGTAAATTAAAAATTTCATTATTCCTGAAACTTTTATACCTTAAGTATATATTCTTGCTTGATTTATCATTTAGAGTAGAGATTAAAGCATAAACCGCTGCCCTATAGTTGAAAGGTCATTTTGGAAGAACTGTCATGGCGGACGGTGCAATTTTTGGAGTTTGTTTTTCAAGTGGAGTGATTTTCTTAGGAATAACTTGACCCCCTTTTTTATTGGCTTAAAAGGTAATTTAAAGCTTGTACTTAAGAATATATGTGGTTATCATAGCTGCATTCGCTCTAAATGCCTTTAAATGTTGTCTAAAACTTATAATTTTACATTGAATTATATAGGGAATAACAATGGTGGTGTGTAACCTAGAAATTCTTATCTTGCCCACGGGCGAAGATAAAATGCCCGTATGGAACTCCTTTTTAATTGTCGCCACATTGTAATTACCTCCCTTGTTGAAGACAGTCGTCTGTAGTATCATAGAAACCTTGTCTTGTGGCAATATTTAGAATGCTAATTAACTATTTCTCGCTTCAAATGTCACCACAAAAAAGTTTTCAAGCATATTTCAAGAAATAATGCGCCACTCTACTCCGAACTATTTAAGGGCCGATTTGACTAGTAACATAACCTGAATCGAATCACTGCGAGCATATCCATGACAATCACGAATTATCAAATATCCATACGCATTTACTTTTACTACGCACAAAAAGTTCCAGCAAAAAATACATATTTACACAATTTTGTTCAACAGAGGTGGGAGAAAAAGCAGTTACCATAGCCGCTTGTGTAAGATAGGTTCATCCCGACCCTCGCGCAGGGTGTTTTGCGGAAACTCGGTAAACCTCGTTTCCGCAAAACACCATGCGCTCGGGTCGGGATGAACCTATCTTACACTCTCAGCCATGGAAGATACTTATAATCGTATCGTATCGTGCTAATAACCACTCAACATCTATATTGAATAACATTTTAATAGCACATTATTAAAACAAAATGACATAAATGGTAAACAAATAACGTCATTATGAATAAATATAGCAACATTTAACAAGAACAATGGCATTGTCAAACAAGCGCATCACTTCCCATCGAGCCAAGGCCCTCGTCACTCATACTTCCTGTCTCGATCAAGGTATTCATAAAACTCTCAAGCGCAGCGTCATCCGCGCACGCAGCAAGATCGCCGTCACTGAATATAGTCCTCATATGCGTCAACATGCCACTGCTGACGTCACATCCATCATACACGTTACGTTCCAAGATACTCGCGCTGCTGCAGTCACTGAATCCACTCTCAGAGTCAGACGTCAATTCGTTATCATGGAGGACGCCCTGGTTGAGCTCGCCGATGTCAGAGAAACTGCTTTCCTCGGATAGGAAGGCAGCGTCCATGTCACAACTTCCAACACACGTAGCATCCCAGAGCTCGTCCCCGCAATTACTGTCCATACCATCACTGCGTGTCCTAGGCGGTAGTTCACTGAAGTCGATACCATCACCACATGTCCTGGCCGGAAGGTCTATGGTCATGTCTTCTACGTCGGCGGCGTGGAATATCTCTGTATCTCGGATGAACCGCTTCATTATGTCCAGTTTACCACTCACACCACTAGGGGGAATACGTGTAACACTGATGTTCTTATTGTACGTCTTTTGGACATCACGGTCCAAGTTATCGTGGAATGTCTTCTGCAGCTTCGATTTAACGGGAAGCTCGTGTCTCAAGATGGCGGACCTCAGTCGAAGAAGCTTCCTCTTGGCTAGAGATATTGACGGCAACTTTGAGGTGACTTTATCTACCGGTCTGAGCCCTAATTGGCGCCAGAAGGGAACGTGCGAACGTGCCAATTACCACTGTTCAATTAACGCGTGTCATCCCGCGGAAATACTTACCACGTGGGGATGTTTACTAAATAATTAGTCATAGCAATATATATTAGGAAACCGTTCTTAGAACATCATACATTCAAGCATTATCTCTTCGATCAAACCTATTTGTACTCTTAGTATTACAACATATTACATATTTAAGATCTTATAAAGATACTGATTTGTTCTTTTCATGTAACGGTGCTAATAATACCCTGAAATAAAGGTACGTTAATATTTCATGTCATTTGTTATCATCTTTGTTATATAATTGTAATAACTTTCTTTAAATGATGTACTCGCTTCTACTTTTCTAGGATCTAGCTGAAGTTACTTATCCATCCGTGTTCTTTTGTTATAAAGCGATAAAAAGGCCAATTACAAACAATACACAAATTCAACTACAACGTCATAGTATTATTATTTCGGAACTATTCAATTATAGGTATTCACATAAATATATACATTGCACCGGTATATAAATATTTTAATCTCTTTTATTCCAGATGCAGCTCACAGATGTCGAGGTTGAGATTGGCGGTGCTGTTGAAACGGTCTCCGTTACCAAGGCGACAACGTGCCGTGACGTCATCAACATGGTCAACGGTGCCGGACAGGACCAATACGCCGTGTTCGAAGCAAGCCGAGGTGTAGAGCGCGTGCTGTCGTCTGATACGAAGGTCCTGAAGCTGGTGCGGTCCTGGGGGGCTCACGCCGGAAGCTACACGCTAACTATTAGACCTAGAGACAAAATCACCTCCAAGGTGGCGTCAATATCACACGCCAAGAAGAAGCTTCAGCGACTTAGGTCTGCCATCTGGAAACATGAGCTTCCCTCCAACAAGAAGCTGCAGACGACAATCCACGATAACTTGGACCGTGATGTCCAGAAGACGTACACTAAGGACATCAGTGTTACACGTGTTCCCCCTAGTGGTGTGAGTGGTAAACTGGACATTATGAAGCGGTTCATCCGAGATACAGAGATATTCCACGCCGCCGACGTAGAAGACATGACCATAGACCTTCCGGTCAGAACATGTGGTGATGGTATGGACAATGGTAGCGGGGATGAGCTCTGGGATGCTACGTGTGTTGTACGTTGTGACATGGATGCCGCTTCCTTTTCGAAGAATGTAGCTCGTCTGACACCAGTGAGCTCAACCAGTGCGTTCTCCCCAACGACAAATTGATGTCAGACTCAGAGAGTGCATTTAGCGATTGCAGTAGCGTGTGTGACTTGGAACGTAACGTATACGACGGAGGTGACGTCAGCAGCGGCTTCTTGACGCGGCTGAGGGCCATGTTTAGTCATGGCACCCTTGCTGCGTGCGCGGACGACGCTGCGCTTGAGAGTTTCATGAACACCCTGATCGAGACAGGAAGTCAGAGTGACGAGGGCCTGGGCTCCTTGGGAAGTGATGTGCTTGTTTGATAATGCCATTGTTTTGATAAATGTTGCTATATCTATTTATAACGACGTAAACTTGTTCACCATTTATGTCATTCTGTTTTAATTATGTGCTATTAAAATGTTACTGCTTAGAGATGTTGCGTGGTTATTTAAACAAGAAAAATCCTGCAGTCTGTTATATGTTCAGGAGACATATAATGCATGACCCTTGTCGGCGTCAAAAAACACCTTATGATAAATTATAGTTATTAGCCGATCGTCATGAAACTGGGTGACAGTATATGTGAATGCATAATGTCTAAGTCAGATAAATCGATCGAGTTATGATCCCTTTACGTGAAACTATAGTTAGGTCTTTGGTATTGTTCAATCACCATGGAACTTGCCGACAACCCGTCATTTTTCAATGCTCATTTAATTTACAGACCTAAACTTCAAATCGTTTATGCCGAACACTTGAATAAGATATTCATTAATCTTTAAATGATTTGAACGCCCAATATAGTTAAATATGTAAGAAGTCCACGTAATTCTTGATCACCCCTCATATATATTTGACAGGTACATAAGTCACATCAACTTATCAATGGACTTTTGTGACCAGTTTGTAACTTGTTTAATATAGAGCCGGCCTGAATCCAAAGCAGCTTGGAGTGGAAACTAAATGCTCACACCAATCTGTAGAAAACAGCATCAACAATACATCCGGATGTTAATCTGGAATTATTTTATTCTAAAAAGACAATCATACAGAATGCAATCCAGATTTTTGTTGTTATTCCTCATAGAACTTGATCGTATCCTGGTCAATGCTAGGAGTGACGGTTTCCAGTGCAGACAGGAAATGGCGTTCCTCCACTGACTGGCTCCCGATATCCTCCTGTAGTGCGAACATGGCCGCCTCATGGCACACAGACGCAATCTGTAGACAAACAGACAAACACGTATAGAAGCATTAAAATCAATGGTACCTGTTTATGACAAATATATAGTAAGTTGAGTATCGTATTTTAGCATATACATGTATCATTATATGGTTCATAACCACCGAAAATGGCAAGAAAAGTAAGATATCTTAGAGCAGAATATGTTCTTCCAAAAATTGTGAACGGGGGGAGGGGGAGGGGGGGGGGCTGGGGGATTTGAATATCTCTAAATACCTCACCTCTGCGCCAGAGTATCCCTGTGTTCGTTCTGCAAGTGACTCTGGAGTAACTGCCTCCCCAACCGGCATCTTACGCAAGTGGATCATGAAGATCTGGTGACGTGTGGCCAGGTTTGGCAGGGGAACGTACAGCACTCGATCAAACCGACCCGGACGCATCAGCGCCTGTTAATATTGTAATAACTTTTAGAAATATTAAAGATGCACTCTTACTCCCAAATAAGATGTACCACAATGAAAAGAAGAATAAAAAACAGTATAGACCAACAATAGACCAACTTTACTTTTATTTAAAGGAGAAATTACTCTTGTGTTACTGGAGTGATTTGTCTGACGATTTGTTTGACCTCGGCATTGTGACTACAAACGTTTTCGGTAAGTGACATGGGGATTGAACAATAACCAAGAACCATCAATTTTCAATCAAAGGGGACATAACTCGATCGATTAATCGTTTAATAAATTATTCCTACAAACATTCATGTTGAATTGCTCCAGAAAATTGTATTTCTGTACTTTCTCCATTCATTGTATTGTATGTTATATGCTATGAAATTGTATAATGTTTTACGCAATAAACTTTTCTCCCACCTCAGATAAGTAGATCCAATAATTTAACCATGCTAGAAGGAATGACGTCACCATTACGTCATATGTACTTCCGTTGTGTGGAAAATTCTCAATAAAAAATGTTCTTATGACTGACAAGACATGTTTTCTCATGCTCAATACACTGTAAATAAAATTTTCATTATTCCTGAAACTTTTATACCTTAAGTATCTATTCTTGCATGATTTATCATTTAGAGTAGAGATTAAAGCATAAACCGCTGCCCTATAGTTGAAAGGTCATTTTGGAAGAACTGTCATGGCGGACGGTGCAATTTTTAGAGTTTGTTTATTCAAGTGGAGTGATTTTTCTTAGAAATAAATTGACCCCCCTTTTTTATTGGCTTAAAAGGTAATTTAAAGCTTGTACTTAAAGAATATATGTGGTTATCATAGCCTGCATTCGCTCTAAATGCCTTTAAATGTTGTCTAAAAATTATAATTTTGCACATTGAATTATATAGGGAATAACAATGGTGGTGTGTAACCTAGAAATTCTTATCTTGCCCACGGGCGAAGATAAAATGCCCGTATGGAACTCCTTTTTAATTGTCGCCACATTGTAATCCCTCCCTTGTTGAAGACAGTCGGCTGTAGTATCATAGAAACCTTGTCTTGTGGCAATATTTAGAATGCTAATTAACTATTTCTCGCTTCAAATGTCACCATAAAAAAGTTTTCAAGCATATTTCAAGAAATGATGCGCCACTCTACTCCGAACTATTTAAAGACCGATTTGACTAGTAACATAACCTGAATCGAATCACTGCGAGCATATCCATGACAATCACGAATTATCAAATATCCATACGCATTTACTTTTACTACGCACAAAAGAGTTCCAGCAAAAAATACATTTTACACAATTTTGTTCAACTGAGGTGGGAGAAAAAGCAGTTACCATAGCCGCTTGTGTAAGATAGGTTCATCCCGACCCTCGCGCAGGGTGTTTTGCGGAAACTCGGTAAACCTCGTTTCCGCAAAACACCATGCGCTCGGGTCGGGATGAACCTATCTTACACTCTCAGCCATGGAAGATACTTATAATCGTATCGTATCGTGCTAATAACCACTCAACATCTATATTGAATAACATTTTAATAGCACATTATTAAAACAAAATGACATAAATGGTAAACAAATAACGTCATTATGAATAAATATAGCAACATTTAAAAGAACAATGGCATTGTCAAACAAGCGCATCACTTCCCATCGAGCCAAGGCCCTCGTCACTCATACTTCCTGTCTCGATCAAGGTATTCATAAAACTCTCAAGCGCAGCGTCATCCGCGCACGCAGCAAGATCGCCGTCACTGAATATAGTCCTCATATGCGTCAACATGCCACTGCTGACGTCACATCCATCATACACGTTACGTTCCAAGATACTCGCGCTGCTGCAGTCACTGAATCCACTCTCAGAGTCAGACGTCAATTCGTTATCATGGAGGACCCCCTGGTTGAGCTCGCCGATGTCAGAGAAACTGCTTTCCTCGGATAGGAAGGCAGCGTCCATGTCACAACTTCCAACACACGTAGCATCCCAGAGCTCGTCCCCGCAATTACTGTCCATACCATCACCGCGTGTCCTAGGCGGTAGTTCACTGAAGTCGATACCATCACCACATGTCCTGACCGGAAGGTCTATGGTCATGTCTCTACGTCGGCGGCGTGGAATAGTATCTCGGATGAACCGCTTCATTATGTCCAGTTTACCACTCACACCACTAGGGGGAATACGTGTAACACTAATGTTCTTATTGTACGTCTTTTGGACATCACGGTCCAAGTTATCGTGGAATGTCTTCTGCAGCTTCGATTTAACGGGAAGCTCGTGTCTCAAGATGGCGGACCTCAGTCGAAGAAGCTTCCTCTTGGCTAGAGATATTGACGGCAACTTTGAGGTGACTTTATCTACCGATCTGATCTTTAGTGTGTAGCTTCCGGCGTGAGCGCCCCAGGACCGGACCAGCTTCACGATCCTTGTATCAGACGCTATCACCCGCTCAACACCACGGCTCGACTCGAACAACGCGTACTGGGCCTTTCCAACACTGGTGGTCATGTTGATGACGTCACGACACGTGATCGCCTTGGTAACGGAGACCGTTACAACGGCCGCGCCAATCTCAACCTCGACATCTGTGAGCTGCATCTGAAAGAAAAAGGAGACAGTTTATATACCGGTGCATTAACAAGTAGATATGTGTATGCCACTATCATTTTAGTAATCCTGTCAGAATAACCAGACGTTATAGTAACATCTTTTATTGTCTGTTATTACCTCGTTATCGCTTTATTCCGAAATTACATGGGGGAATAAGTAACTTCAGCTTAAAGCAAAGAAAACATTTGTTGAAGGCAGTGATTATAATTGCATAATCATGATGATCAAAAAATCACATGAAATGTCAACGTACCTTTATTTCAGCGAATTATTGGCACCGTTGCTAAAAATAGAAACAGTATCTTTATAAGATCTTAAATATGTAATCTGGTGTATTACTAAGAGTACGACTAGGTTTGATCGAAGAGATAATGCTTGAATGTATGATGTTTCAAAAACGGTTTCCTAATATATATTGCTATGACTAAATTAAGTAAAACATCCCCACGTGGTAAGTATTTCCGCG